>NW_027552744.1:0-60398 GCF_045843805.1 Urocitellus parryii | reverse complement strand
TCTAGGTTAAACCGTTCCTTTGCAGTAACCGTTTTTATGTTTAGGTTTCACTCTGTTTTCTCCTATATGGATACATGTATTTGGAACTCTAAATCAAACACGGTTTGTGCTAGCTCTTTGAAACTTGGCACAATAATGTAGTTCCAAGTTCTATCGCTATGGTTTGTGTCCTATTGAAGAAGCCCCCAGCAGAGACTGACGAGAATCACTTTCATTGAAAGAGGTTGCCAAGCTTCCAAAAGTACGAGTTTCCGGAAATCTCAGCAAACATTTTTTCACCCAATCTTGATGATACTTCCATTTAATGACCAGCCCACCAATCCCACTTGGCTCACCAACATTCGTTCTTCTAGGTTAAACCGTTCCTTTACAGTAACTTTTTTCATGTTTAGGTTTCACTCTGTTTTCTCCTATATGGATACATGTAGTTGGAACTCTAAATCAAACACGGTTTGTGCTAGCTCTTTGAAACTTGGCACAATAATGTAGTTCCAAGTTCTACCCTATGGTTTGTGTCCGATTGAAGTAGGCCCAAGCAGAGACTGACGAGAATCACTTTCATTGAAAGGGGTTGCCAAGCTTCCAAAAAACTGCGAGTATCCTGAAATCTCAGCAAACATTTTTTCACCCAATCTTGATGATACTTGCAGGTAGTGATCAGTACACCCATCACACTTGGCTCACCAAATTTCGTTCTGTAGGTTAAACTGTTCCTTTGCAGTAACCGTTTTTATGTTTAGGTTTCACTCTGTTTTCTCCTGTATGGATACATGTATTTGGAACTCGAAATCAAACACGGTTTGTGGTAGCTCTTTGAAACTTGGCACAATAATGTAGTTCCAAGTTCTATTGCTATGGTTTGTGTCCTATTGAAGAAGCCCCAAGCAGAGACTGACGAGAATCACTTTCATTGAAAGGGGTTGCCAAGCTTCCAAAAAGTACGAGTTTCCGAACATCTCAGCAAACAATTTTTCACCCAATCTTGATGATACTTCCATTTAATGATCAGTACACGAATCCCACCTGGCTCACCAAATTTCGTTCTTCTAGGTTAAACCGTTCCTTTGCAGTAACCGTTTTCATGTTTAGGTTTCACTCTGTTTTCTCCTATATGGATACATGTAGTTGGAACTCTAAATCAAACACAGTGTGTGATAGCTCTTTGAAACTTGGCACAATAATGTAGTTCCAAGTACTTTCCCTATGGTTTGTGTCCTATTGAAGTAGCCCCAAGCAGAGACTGACGAGAATCCCTTTCATTGAAAGGGGTTGCCAAGCTTCCAAAAAACTACGAGTTTCCTGAAATCTCAGCAAACATTTTTTCACCGAATCTTGATGATACTTCCATTTAATGATAAGTACACCAATCACACTTAGCTCACCAAATTTCGTTCTTCTAGGTTAAACCGTTCCTTTGCAGTAACCGTTTTTATGTTTAGGTTTCAATCTGTTTTCTCCTATATGGATACATGTAGTTGGAACTCTAAATCAAACACGGTTTGTGCTAGCTCTTTGAAACTTGGCACAATAATGTAGTTCCAAGTTCTATCGCTATGGTTTGTGTCCTATTGAAGAAGCCCCCAGCAGAGACTGACGAGAATCACTTTCATTGAAAGAGGTTGCCAAGCTTCCAAAAGTACGAGTTTCCGGAAATCTCAGCAAACATTTTTTCACCCAATCTTGATGATACTTCCATTTAATGACCAGCCCACCAATCCCACTTGGCTCACCAAAATTCGTTTTTCTAGGTTAAACCATTCCTTTACAGTAACTTTTTTCATGTTTAGGTTTCACTCTGTTTTCTCCTATATGGATACATGTAGTTGGAACTCTAAATCAAACACGGTTTGTGCTAGCTCTTTGAAACTTGGCACAATAATGTAGTTCCAAGTTCTACCCCTATGGTTTGTGTCCTATTGAAGTAGGCCCAAGCAGAGACTGACGAGAATCACTTTCATTGAAAGGGGTTGCCAAGCTTCCAAAAAACTGCGAGTATCCTGAAATCTCAGCAAACATTTTTTCACCCAATCTTGATGATACTTGCAGGTAGTGATCAGTACACCCATCACACTTGGCTCACCAAATTTCGTTCTGTAGGTTAAACTGTTCCTTTGCAGTAACCGTTTTTATGTTTAGGTTTCACTCTGTTTTCTCCTGTATGGATACATGTATTTGGAACTCGAAATCAAACATGGTTTGTGGTAGCTCTTTGAAACTTGGCACAATAATGTAGTTCCAAGTTCTATTGCTATGGTTTGTGTCCTATTGAAGAAGCCCCAAGCAGAGACTGACGAGAATCACTTTCATTGAAAGGGGTTGCCAAGCTTCCAAAAAGTACGAGTTTCCGAACATCTCAGCAAACAATTTTTCACCCAATCTTGATGATACTTCCATTTAATGATCAGTACACGAATCCCACCTGGCTCACCAAATTTCGTTCTTCTAGGTTAAACCGTTCCTTTGCAGTAACCGTTTTCATGTTTAGGTTTCACTCTGTTTTCTCCTATATGGATACATGTAGTTGGAACTCTAAATCAAACACAGTGTGTGCTAGCTCTTTGAAACTTGGCACAATAATGTAGTTCCAAGTACTTTCGCTATGGTTTGTGTCCTATTGAAGTAGCCCCAAGCAGAGACTGACGAGAATCCCTTTCATTGAAAGGGGTTGCCAAGCTTCCAACAAACTACGAGTTTCCTGAAATCTCAGCAAACATTTTTTCACCCAATCTTGATGATACTTCCATTTAATGATCACTACACCAATCCCAGTTGGCTCACCAAATTTCATTCTTCTAGGTTAAACCGTTCCTTTGCAGTAACCGTTTTCATGTTTAGGTTTCACTCTGTTTTCTCCTATATGGATACATGTAGTTGGAACTCTAAATCAAACACGGTGTGTGCTAGCTCTTTGAAACTTGGCACAATAAGGTAGTTCCAAGTTCTATCGCTATGGTTTCTGTCCTATTGAAGTATCCCCAAGCAGAGACTTACGAGAGTCACATTCATTGAAAGGGGTTGCCAAGCTACCAAAAAACTACGAGTTTCCTGAAATCTCAGCAAACATTTTTTCTCCCAATCTTGATGATACTTCCATTTAATGATCAGGACACCAATCCCACTTGGCTCACCAAATTTCGTTCTTCTAGGTTAAACCGTTCCTTTGCAGTAACCGTTTTCATGTTTAGGTTTCACTCTGTTTTCTCCTGTATGGATACATGTAGTTGGAACTCTAAATCAAACACGGTGTGTGCTAGCTCTTTGAAACATGGCACAATAATGTAGTTCCAAGTTCTATCGCTATGGTTTGTGTCCTATTGAAGTAGCCCCAAGCAGAGACTGACGAGAATCACATTCATTGAAAGGGGTTGCCACGCTTCCAAAAAACTACGAGTTTCCTGAAATCTCAGCAAACATTTTTGCACCCAGTCTTGATGATACTTGCAGGTAGTGATCAGTACACGAATCCCACTGGGCTCACTAAATTTCGTTCTTCTAGGTTAAACCGGTCCTTTGCAGTAACCGTTTTCATGTTTAGGTTTCACTCTGTTTTCTCCTATATGGATACATGTAGTTGGAACTCTAAATCAAACACAGTGTGTGCCAGCCCTTTGAAACTTGGCACAATAATGTAGTTCCAAGTACTTTCGCTATGGTTTGTGTCCTATTGAATTAGCCCCAAGCAGAGACTGACAAGAATCACTTTCATTGAAACGGGTTGCCAAGCTTCCAAAAAACTACGAGTTTCCTGAAATCTCAGCAAACGTTTTTTCACCCAATCTTGATGATACTTCCATATAATGATTAGGACACCAATCCCACTTGGCTCACCAAATTTCGTTCTTCTAGGTTAAACCGTTCCTTTTCAGTAACCGTTTTCATGTTTAGGTTTCACTCAGTATTCTCCTATATGGATACATGTAGTTGGAACTCTAAATCAAACATGGTGTGTGCTAGCTCTTTGAAACTTGGCACAATAAGGAAGTTCCAAGTTCTATCGCTATGGTTTGTGTCCTATTGAAGTAGCCCCAAGCAGAGAATGACGAGAATCCCTTTCATTGAAAGGGGTTGCCAAGCTTCCAAAAAACTACGAGTTTCCTGAAATCTCAGCAAACATTTTTTTCACCCAATCGTGATGATACTTCCATTTAATGATCAGTACACCAATCCCACTTGGCTCACCAAATTTCGTTCTGTAGGTTAAACTGTTCCTTTGCAGTAACCGTTTTTATGTTTAGGTTTCACTCTGTTTTCTCCTATATGGATACATGTAGTTGGAACTCTAAATCAAACACGGTTTGTGCTAGCTCTTTGAAACTTGGCACAATAATGTAGTTCCAAGTTCTATCCCTATGGTTTGTGTCCTATTGAAGTAGGCCCAAGCAGGGACTGACGAGAATCACTTTCATTGAAAGGGGTTGCCAAGCTTCCAAAAAACTGCGAGTATCCTAAAATCTCAGCAAACATTTTTTCGCCCAATCTTGATGATACTTGCAGGTAGTGATCAGTACACCCATCACACTTGGCTCACCAAATTTCGTTCTGTAGGTTAAACTGTTCCTTTGCAGTAACCGTTTTTATGTTTAGGTTTCACTCTGTTTTCTCCTATATGGATACATGTAGTTGGAACTCTAAATCAAACACGGATTGTGCTAGCTCTTTGAAACTTGGCACAATAATGTAGTTCCAAGTTCTATCGCTATGGTTTGTGTCCTATTGAAGAAGCCCCCAGCAGAGACTGACGAGAATCACTTTCATTGAAAGGGGTTGCCAAGCTTCCAAAAAGTAGGAGTTTCCGGAAATCTCAGCAAACATTTTTTCACCCAATCTTGATGATACTTCCATTTAATGATCAGCCCACCAATCCCACTTGGCTCACCAAAATTCGTTCTTCTAGGTTAAACCATTCCTTTGCAGTAACTTTTTTCATGTTTAGGTTTCACTCTGTTTTCTCCTATATGGATCCATGTAGTTGGAACTCTAAATCAAACACGGTTTGTGCTACCTCTTTGAAACTTGGCACAATAATGTAGTTCCAAGTTCCATCTCTATGGTTTGTGTCCTATTGAAGTAGGCCCAAGCAGAGACTGACGAGAATCACTTTCATTGAAAGGGGTTGCCAAGCTTCCAAAAAACTGCGAGTATCCTAAAATCTCAGCAAACATTTTTTCACCCAATCTTGATGATACTTGCAGGTAGTGATCAGTACACCCATCACACTTGGCTCACCAAATTTCGTTCTGTAGGTTAAACTGTTCCTTTCCAGTAACCGTTTTTATGTTTAGGTTTCACTGTGTTTTCTCCTATATGGATACATGTATTTGGAACTCTAAATCAAACACGGTTTGTGCTAGCTCTTTGAAACTTGGCACAATAATGTAGTTCCATGTTCTATCTCTATGGTTTGTGTCCCATTGAAGAAGCCGCATGCAGAGACTGACGAGAATCACTTTCATTGAAAGGGGTTGCCAAGCTTCCAAAAAACAGCGAGTTTCCTGAAATCTCAGCAAACATTTTTTCACCCAATCATGATTATACTTGCAGGTAATGATCAGTACACCAATCCCAATTGGCTCACCAAATTTTGTTCTGTAGGTTAATCCGTTCCTTTGCAGTAACCGTTTTCATGTTTAGGTTTCAATGTTTTCTCCTATATGGATACATGTATTTGGAACTCTTAATCAAACACAGTTTGTGCTAGCTCTATCAAATTTGGCACTATAATGTAGTTCCAAGTTCTATCGCTATGGTTTGTGTCCTATTGAAGTAGCCCCAAGCAGAGACTGATGAGAATTACTTTCATTTTTTTTTATGATCTTTTTTTTATTGGTCGTTCATAACATTACATAGTTCATAATACATCATATTACACAGTTTGATTCACGTAGATTATGAACTCCCCCTTTTACCCCATATACAAATTGCTGTATCATATCAGTTTCCCTTCCATTGCTTGACATATTGCCTTTCTAGTGTCTGATGTATTCTGCTGTCTGTCCTATTCTCTACTATCCCCCCTCCCCTCCCCTCCCCTCCCCTCCCCTCCCCTTTTCTTTCTCTACCCCTTCTACTGTAAATCATTTCTTCCATTTGTATTATCTTGTCTTGCCCCTCCTTTCCTCTTATATGACATTTTGTATAACCCTGAGGATCGCCTTCCATTTCCATGCAATTTCCCTTCTCACTCCCTTTCCCTCCCACCTCTCATCCCTGTTTAATGTAGATCTTCTTCTCAAGCTCTTCGTCCCTACCCTGTCCTTGTTTACTCCCCTTATATCAAAGGAGTCATTTGGTATTTGTTTTTTAAAGATTGACTAGCTTCACTTAGCATAATCTGCTCTAATGCCATCCATTTTCCTCCAAATTCTATGATTTTGTCATTTTTTAATACAGAGTAATACTCCATAGTATATAAATGCCACATTTTTTTTATCCATTCATCTATTGAAGGGCATCTAGGCTGGTTCCACAGTCTTGCTATCGTGAATTGAGCTGCTATGAACATTGATGTAGCAGTGTCCCTGTAGCATGCTCTTGTTAGGGCTTTAGGGAATAGACCGAGAAGGGGAATAGCTGGGTCAAATGGTGGTTCCATTCCCAGCTTTCCGAGAAATCTCCATACTGCTTTCCAAATTGGCTGCACCAATTTGCAGTCCCACCAGCAATGAACAAGAGTGCCCTTTTCCCCACATCCTCTCCAGCACTTATTGTTGTTTGACTTCCTAATGGCTGCCAGTCTTACTGGAGTGAGATGGTATCTTAGGGTAGTTTTGATTTGCATTTCTCTGAATGCTAGCGATGGTGAGCATTTTTTCATGTACTTGTTGATTGATTGTATGTCCTCCTCTGAGAAGTGTCTGTTCAGGTCCTTGGCCCATTTATTGATTGGGTTATTTGTTATCTTATTGTCTAATTTTTTGAGTTCTTTGTATATTCTGGTTATTAGGGCTCTATCTGAAGTGTGTGGAGTAAAGATTTGTTCCCAGGATGTAGGCTCCCTGTTTATCTCTCTTATTGTTTCTTTTGCTGAGAAAAAACTTTTTAGTTTGAGTAAGTCCCATTTGTTGGTTCTATTTGTTAACTCTAGCACTATGGGTGTCCTATTGAGGAATTTGGAGCCCGACCCCACAGCATGTAGGTCGTAGCCAACTTTTTCTTCTATCAGATGCCATGTCTCTGATTTAAAATCAAGCTCCTTGATCCATTTTGAGTTAACTTTTGTGCACGGCGAGAGATAGGGATTCAGATTCATTTTGGTGCAAACGGATTTCCAGTTTTCCCAGCACCATTTGTTGAAGATGCTATCTTTCCTCCATTGCATGTTTTTAGCCCCTTTATCAAAAATAAGATAGTTGTAGTTTTGTGGATTGGTTACTGTGTACTCAATTCTGTACCATTGGTCCACCCACCTTTTTTGGTACCAGTACCATGCTGTTTTTGTTACTATTGCTCTGTAGTATAGTTTGAAGTCTGGTATCGCTATACCGCCTGGAGAATCACTTTCATTGATATGGGTTGCCAAGCTTCCAAAAAACTACGAGTTTCCGGAAATCTCAGCAAACATTTTTTCACCCAATCTTGATGATACTTGCAGGTAATGATCAGTACACCAATCCCAGTTGGCTCACCAAATTTTGTTCTTCGAGGTTAAACTGTTCCTTTGCAGTAACCGTTTTCATGTTTAGGTTTCACTCTGTTTTCTCCTATATGGATACATGTAGTTGGAACTCTAAATCAAACACGGTTTGTGCTAGCTCTTTGAAACTTGGCACAATAATGTAGTTCCAAGTTCTATCGCTATGGTTTGTGTCCTATTGAAGTAGGCCCAAGCAGAGACTGACGAGAATCTCTTTCATTGAAAGGGGTTGCCAAGCTTCCAGAAAACTGCGAGTTTCCTGAAATCTCAGCAAACATTTTTTCACCCAATCTTGATGATACTTGCAGGTAGTGATCAGTACACCCATCACACTTGGCTCACCAAATTTCGTTCTGTAGGTTAAACTGTTCCTTTCCAGTAACCGTTTTTATGTTTAGGTTTCACTGTGTTTTCTCCTATATGGATACATGTAGTTGGAACTCTAAATCAAACACGGTTTGTGCTAGCTCTTTGAAACTTGGCACAATAATGTAGTTCCAAGTTCTATCCCTATGGTTTGTGTCCTATTGAAGTAGGCCCAAGCAGAGACTGACGAGAATCACTTTCATTGAAAGGGGTTGCCAAGCTTCCAAAAAACTGCGAGTATCCTAAAATCTCACCAAACATTTTTTCACCCAATCTTGATAATACTTGCAGGTAGTGATCAGTACACCCATCACACTTGGCTCACCAAATTTCGTTCTGTAGGTTAAACTGTTCCTTTGCAGTAACCGTTTTTATGTTTAGGTTTCACTGTTTTCTCCTATATGGATACATGTATTTGGAACTCTAAATCAAACACGGTTTGTGCTAGCTCTTTGAAACTTGGCACAATAATGTAGTTCCATGTTCTATCTCTATGGTTTGTGTCCCATTGAAGAAGCCGCATGCAGAGACTGACGAGAATCACTTTCATTGAAAGGGGTTGCCAAGCTTCCAAAAAACAGCGAGTTTCCTGAAATCTCAGCAAACATTTTTTCACCCAATCATGATTATACTTGCAGGTAATGATCAGTACACCAATCCCAATTGGCTCACCAAATTTTGTTCTGTAGGTTAATCCGTTCCTTTGCAGTAACCGTTTTCATGTTTAGGTTTCAATGTTTTCTCCTATATGGATACATGTATTTGGAACTCTTAATCAAACACGGTTTGTGCTAGCTCTATCAAATTTGGCACTATAATGTAGTTCCAAGTTCTATCGCTATGGTTTGTGTCCTATTGAAGTAGCCCCAAGCAGAGACTGATGAGAATTACTTTCATTTTTTTTATGATCTTTTTTTTATTGGTCGTTCATAACATTACATAGTTCATAATACATCATATTACACAGTTTGATTCACGTAGATTATGAACTCCCCCTTTTACCCCATATACAAATTGCTGTATCATATCAGTTTCCCTTCCATTGCTTGACATATTGCCTTTCTAGTGTCTGATGTATTCTGCTGTCTGTCCTATTCTCTACTATCCCCCCTCCCCTCCCCTCCCCTCCCCTCCCCTCCCCTTTTCTTTCTCTACCCCTTCTACTGTAAATCATTTCTTCCATTTGTATTATCTTGTCTTGCCCCTCCTTTCCTCTTATATGACATTTTGTATAACCCTGAGGATCGCCTTCCATTTCCATGCAATTTCCCTTCTCACTCCCTTTCCCTCCCACCTCTCATCCCTGTTTAATGTAGATCTTCTTCTCAAGCTCTTCGTCCCTACCCTGTCCTTGTTTACTCCCCTTATATCAAAGGAGTCATTTGGTATTTGTTTTTTAAAGATTGACTAGCTTCACTTAGCATAATCTGCTCTAATGCCATCCATTTTCCTCCAAATTCTATGATTTTGTCATTTTTTAATACAGAGTAATACTCCATAGTATATAAATGCCACATTTTTTTTATCCATTCATCTATTGAAGGGCATCTAGGCTGGTTCCACAGTCTTGCTATCGTGAATTGAGCTGCTATGAACATTGATGTAGCAGTGTCCCTGTAGCATGCTCTTGTTAGGGCTTTAGGGAATAGACCGAGAAGGGGAATAGCTGGGTCAAATGGTGGTTCCATTCCCAGCTTTCCGAGAAATCTCCATACTGCTTTCCAAATTGGCTGCACCAATTTGCAGTCCCACCAGCAATGAACAAGAGTGCCCTTTTCCCCACATCCTCTCCAGCACTTATTGTTGTTTGACTTCCTAATGGCTGCCAGTCTTACTGGAGTGAGATGGTATCTTAGGGTAGTTTTGATTTGCATTTCTCTGAATGCTAGCGATGGTGAGCATTTTTTCATGTACTTGTTGATTGATTGTATGTCCTCCTCTGAGAAGTGTCTGTTCAGGTCCTTGGCCCATTTATTGATTGGGTTATTTGTTATCTTATTGTCTAATTTTTTGAGTTCTTTGTATATTCTGGTTATTAGGGCTCTATCTGAAGTGTGTGGAGTAAAGATTTGTTCCCAGGATGTAGGCTCCCTGTTTATCTCTCTTATTGTTTCTTTTGCTGAGAAAAAACTTTTTAGTTTGAGTAAGTCCCATTTGTTGGTTCTATTTGTTAACTCTAGCACTATGGGTGTCCTATTGAGGAATTTGGAGCCCGACCCCACAGCATGTAGGTCGTAGCCAACTTTTTCTTCTATCAGATGCCATGTCTCTGATTTAAAATCAAGCTCCTTGATCCATTTTGAGTTAACTTTTGTGCACGGCGAGAGATAGGGATTCAGATTCATTTTGGTGCAAACGGATTTCCAGTTTTCCCAGCACCATTTGTTGAAGATGCTATCTTTCCTCCATTGCATGCTTTTAGCCCCTTTATCAAAAATAAGATAGTTGTAGTTTTGTGGATTGGTTACTGTGTACTCAATTCTGTACCATTGGTCCACCCACCTTTTTTGGTACCAGTACCATGCTGTTTTTGTTACTATTGCTCTGTAGTATAGTTTGAAGTCTGGTATCGCTATACCGCCTGGAGAATCACTTTCATTGATATGGGTTGCCAAGCTTCCAAAAAACTACGAGTTTCCGGAAATCTCAGCAAACATTTTTTCACCCAATCTTGATGATACTTGCAGGTAATGATCAGTACACCAATCCCAGTTGGCTCACCAAATTTTGTTCTTCGAGGTTAAACTGTTCCTTTGCAGTAACCGTTTTCATGTTTAGGTTTCACTCTGTTTTCTCCTATATGGATACATGTAGTTGGAACTCTAAATCAAACACGGTTTGTGCTAGCTCTTTGAAACTTGGCACAATAATGTAGTTCCAAGTTCTATCGCTATGGTTTGTGTCCTATTGAAGTAGGCCCAAGCAGAGACTGACGAGAATCTCTTTCATTGAAAGGGGTTGCCAAGCTTCCAGAAAACTGCGAGTTTCCTGAAATCTCAGCAAACATTTTTTCACCCAATCTTGATGATACTTGCAGGTAATGATCAGCCCACCAACCCACTTGGCTCACCAAATTTCGTTCTGTAGGTTAAACCGTTCCTTTGCAGTAACCGTTTTCATGTTTAGGTTTCACTCTGTTTTCTCCTATATGGATACATGTATTTGGAACTCTAAATCAAACACGGATTGTGCTAGCTCTTTGAAACGTGGCACAATAATGTAGTTCCAAGTTCTATCGCTATGGTTTGTGTCCTATTGAAGTAGCCCAAAGCAGAGACTGACGAGAATCACTTTATTGAAAGGGGTTGCCAAGCTTCCAAAAAACTACGAGTTTCCTGAAATCTCAGCAAACATTTTTTCACCCAATCTTGATGATACTTGCAGGTAATGATCAGTACACCAATCCCACTTGGCTCAAAAAATTTCTTTCTTCTAGGTTAAACCGTTCCTTTGCAGTAACCATTTTCATGTTTAGATTTCAGTCTGTTTTCTCCTATATGGATACATATAGTTGCAACTCTAAATCAAACACGGTTTCTGCTAGCTCTTTGAAACTTGGCACAATAATGTAGTTCCAAGTTCTATCGCTATGGTTTGTGTCCTATTGAAGAAGGCCCAAGCAGAGACTGACGAGAATCACTTTCATTGAAAGGGATTGCCAAGCTTCCAAAAAACTACGAGTTTCCTGAAATCTCAGCAAACATTTTTTCACCCAATCTTGATGATACTTGCAGGTAATGATCAGTCCACCAACCCACTTGGCTCACCAAATTTCATTCTGTAGGTTAAACCGTTCCTTTGCAGTAACCGTTTTCATGTTTAGGTTTCACTCTGTTTTCTCCTATATGGATACATGTATTTGGAACTCTAAATCAAACACGGTTTGTGCTAGCTCTTTGAAACTTGGCACAATAATGTAGTTCCAAGTTCTATCGCTATGGTTTGTGTCCTATTGAAGTAGCCCCAAGAAGAGACTGACGAGAATCATTTTCATTGAAAGGAGTTGCCAAGCTTCCAAAAAACTACGAGTTTCCTGAAATCTCAGCAAACATTTTTTCACCCAATCTTGAGGATACTTCCATTTAATGATCAGTACACCAATCCCACTTGGCTCAAAAAATTTCGTTCTTTTAGGTTAAACCGTTCCTTTGCAGTAACCGTTTTCATGTTTAGATTTCAGTCTGTTTTCTCCTATATGGATACATGTAGTTGCAACTATAAATCAAACACGGTTTGTGCTAGCTCTTTGAAACTTGGCACAATAATGTAGTTCCAAGTTCTCTCGCTATGGTTTGTGTCCTATTGATGTAGCCCCAAGCAGAGACTGACGAGAATCACTTTCATCGAAAGGGCTTGCCAAGCTTCCAAAAAACTACGAGTTTCCTGAAATCTCAGCAAACATTTTTTCACCCAATCTTGATGATACTTGCAGGTAATGATCAGTACACCAATCCCACTTGGCTCACCAAATTTCGTTCTTCTAGGTTAAACCGTTCCTTTGCAGTAACCGTTTTGATGTTTAGGTTTCACACTGTTTTCTCCTATATGGATACATGTAGTTGGAACTCTAAATCAAACACGGATTGTGCTAGCTCTTTGAAACTTGGAAAAATAATGTAGTTCCAAGTTCTATCGCTATGGTTTGTGTCCTATTGATGTAGCCCCAAGCAGAGACTGACGAGAATCACTTTCATTGATATGGGTTGCCAAGCTTCCAAAAAACTACGAGTTTCCTGAAATCTCAGCAAATATTTTTTCACACAATCTTGATGATACTTCCATTTAATGATCAGCCCACCAATCCCACTTGGCTCTCCAAATTTCGTTCTGTAAGTTAATCCGTTCCTTCGCAGTAACCGTTTTCATGTTTAGGTTTCACTGTTTTCTCCTATATGGATACATGTAGTTGGAACTCTAAATCAAACACGGATTGTGCTAGCTCTATGAAACTTTGCACAATTATGTAGTTCCAAGTTCTGTCGCTATGGTTTGTGTCCTATTGAAGAAGCCCCAAGCAGAGACTGACGAGAATCACTTTCATTGAAAGGGGTTGCCAAGCTTAAAAAAAGTACGAGTTTCCGGAAATCTCAGCAAACATTTTTTCACCCAATCTTGATGATACTTCCATTTAATGATCAGTACACCAATCCCACTTCGCTCACCAAATTTCATTCTGTAGGTTAAACCGTTCCTTTGCAGTAACCGTTTTCATATTTAGGTTTCACTCTGTTTTCTCCTATATGGATACATGTATTTGGAACTCTAAATCAAACACGGTTTGTGCTAGCTCTTTGAAACTTGGCACAATAATGTAGTTCCAAGTTCTATCACTATGGTTTGTGTCCCATTGAAGAAGCCGCATGCAGAGACTGACGAGAATCACTTTCATTGAAAGGGGTTGCCAAGCTTCCAAAAAACAGTGAGTTTCCTGAAATCTCAGCAAACATTTTTTCACCCAATCATGATTATACTTGCAGGTAATGATCAGTACACCAATCCCAATTGGCTCACCAAATTCGTTCTGTAGGTTAATCCGTTCCTTTGCAGTAACCTTTTTCATGTTTAGGTTTCAATGTTTTCTCTTTATGGATACATGTAGTTGGAACTCTTAATCAAACACGGTTTGTGCTAGCTCTATGAAACTTGGCACTATGATGTAGTTCCAATTTCTATCGCTATGGTTTGTGTCCTATTGCAGTAGCCCCAAGCAGAGACTGATGAGAATCACTTTCAATGATATGGGTTGCCAAGCTTCCAAAAAACTGCGAGTTTCCGGAAATCTCAGCAAACATTTTTTCACCCAATCTTGATGATACTTGCAGGTAATGATCAGTACACCAATCCCACTTGGGTCACCAAATTTCGTTCTTCTAGGTTAAACCGTTCCTTTGCAGTAACCGTTTTCATGTTTAGGTTTCACTCTGTTTTCTCCTATATGGATACATGTAGTTGGAACTCTAAATCAAACACGGTTTGTGCTACCTCTTTGAAACTTGGCACAATAATGTAGTTCCAAGTTCTATCGCTATGGTTTGTGTCCTATTGAAGTAGCCCCAAGCAGAGACTGACGAGAATCACTTTCATTGAAAGGAGTTGCCAAGCTTCCAAAAAACTACGAGTTTCCTGAAATCTCAGCAAACATTTTTTCACCCAATCTTGAGGATACTTCCATTTAATGATCAGTACACCAATCCCACATGGCTCAAAAAATTTCTTTCTTCTACGTTAAACCGTTCCTTTGCAGTAACTGTTTCATGTTTAGATTTCAGTCTGTTTTCTCCTATATGGATACATGTAGTCGCAACTCTAAATCAAACACGGTTTGTGCTAGCTCTTTGAAACTTGGCACAATAATGTTGTTCCACGTTCTCTCGCTATGGTTTGTGTCCTATTGAAGAAGGCCCAAGGAGAGACTGACGAGAATCACTTTCCTTGAAAGTGGTTGCCAAGCTTAAAAAAAGTACGAGTTTCCGGAAATCTCAGCAAACATTTTTTCACCCAATATTGATGATACTTCCATTTAATGATCAGCCCACCAATCCCACATGGCTCACCAAAATTCGTTCTTCTAGGTTAAACCGTTCCTTTGCAGTAACCGTTTTCATATTTAGGTTTCACTCTGTTTTCTCCTATATGGATACATGTAGTTGGAACTCTAAATCAAACTCGGTTTGTGCTAGCTCTTTGAAGCTTGGCACAATAATGTAGTTCCAAGTTCTATCGCTATGGTTTGTGTTCTATTGAAGTAGGCCCAAGCAGAGACTGACGAGAATCCCTTTCATTGAAAAGGGTTGTCAAGCTTCCAAAAATCTACTAGTTTCCGGAAATCTCAGTAAACATTTTTTCACCCAATCTTGATGATACTTCCATTTAATGATCAGCCCACCAATCCCACTTTGTTCAACAAATTTTGTTCTTCTAGGTTAAACCGTTCCTTTGCAGTAACAGTTTTCATGTTTAGGTTTCACTCTGTTTTCTCCTATATGGATACATGTATTTGGATCTCTAAATCAAACACGGTTTGTGCTAGCTCTTTGAAACTTGGCACAATAATGTAGTTCCAAAGTTCTATCGCTATGGTTTCCGTCCTATTGAAGCAGGCCCAAGCAGAGACAGACGAGAATCACTTTCATTGAAAGCGGTAGCAACGCTTCCAAAAAGTACGAGTTTCCGGAAATCTCAGCAAACATTTCTTAACCCAATATTGATGATACTTGCAGGTAGTGATCAGTACACGAATCCCAGTTGGCTCACCAAATTTCGTTCTTCTAGGTTAAACCGTTCCTTTGCAGTAACCATTTTCATGTTTAGGTTTCACTCTGTTTTCTCCTATGTGGATACATGTTGTTGGAACTCTAAATCAAACACGATTTGTGCTAGCTCTTTGAAACTTGGCACATTAATGTAGTTCCAAGTTCTATCGCTATGGTTTTTGTCCTATTGAAGTAGGCCCAAGCAGTGACTGACGAGAATCACTTACATTGAAAGGGGTTGCCAAGCTTCCAAAAAACTACAGATTCCTGAAATCTCAGCAAACATTTTTTCACCATTCTTGATGAATACTTGCAGGTAATGATCAGTACACCAATCCCACTTGGCTCACCACATTTCGTTCTTCTAGGTTAAACCGTTCCTTTGCAAGTAACCGTTTTCATTTTTAGGTTTCACTCTGTTTTCTCCTATATGGATACATGTAGTTGGAACTCGAAATCAAACACAGTTTGTGCTAGCTCTTTGAAACTTGGCACAATAATGTAGTTCCAAGTTCTATCGCTATGGTTTGTGTCCTATTGAAGAAGCCCCAAGCAGAGAATGACGAGAATCACTTTTATTGAAAGGGTTTGCCAAGCTTCCAAAAAGTACGAGTTTTCCGGAAATCTCAGCAAACATTTTTTCACCCAATCTTGATGATACTTCCATTTAATGATTAGCCCACGAATCCACCTTGGCTCACCAATTTCGTTCTTCTAGGTTAAACCGTTCCTTTGCAGTAACCGTTTTCATGTTTAGGTTTCACTCTGTTTTCTCCTATATGGATACATGTACTTGGAACTCTAAATCAAACACGGTTTGTGCTAGCTCTTTGAAACTTGGCACAATAATGTAATTCCATGTTCTATCGTTATGGTTTCTGTCCTATTGAATTAGGGCCAAGCAGAGACTGACGAGAATCACTTTCATTGAAAGGGGATGCTAGGCTTCCAAAAAACTACGAGCTTCCTGAAATCTCAGCAAACACTTTTTCACAAAATCTTGATGATACTTCCATTTAATGATCAGAACACCAATCCACTTGGCTCACCAAATTTCGTTCTTCTAGGTTAAACCATTCCTGTGCAGTAACTGTTTTCATGTTTAGGTTTCACTCTGTATTCTCCTATGTGGATACATGTTGTTGGAACTCTAAATCAACACGATTTGTGCTAGCTCTTTGAAACTTTGGCAAAAATAAATGTAGTTCCAAGTTCTATCGCTTTGGTTTGTGTCCTATTGAAGTAGCCCCAAGCTGAGACTGACGCACTTTCATTGAAAGGGGTTGCCAAGCTTCCAGAAAACTGCGAGTTTCCTGAAATCTAAGCAAACATTTTTTCACCCAATCTTGATGATACTTCCATTTAATGATTAGCCCACGAATCCACCTTGGCTCACCAAATTTCGTTCTTCTAGGTTAAACCGTTCATTTGCAGTAACCGTTTTCATGTTTAGGTTTCACTCTGTTTTCTCCTATATGGATACATGTAGTTGGAACTCTAAATCAAACACGGTTTGTGCAAGCTCTTTGAAACTTGGCACAATAATGTAGTTCCAAGTTCTATCACTATGGTTTGTGTCCTATTGAAGTAGGCCCAAGCAGAGACTGACGAGAATCACTTTCATTGAAAGGGGTTGCCAAGCTTCCAAAAAACTACGAGTTTCCTGAAATCTCAGCAAATATTTTTTCACCCAATCTTGATGATACTTCCATTTAATGATCAGTACACCAATCCCACTTGGCTCACCAAATTTCGTTCTTCTAAGTTAAACCGTTCCTTTGCAGTAACCATTTTCATGTTTAGGTTTCACTCTGTTTTCTCCTATATGGATACATGTAGTTGGAACTCTAAATGAAACACGGTTTGTGCTAGCTCTTTGAAACTTGGCACAATAATGTAGTTCCAAGTTCTATCGCTATGGTTTGTGTCCTATTGAAGAAGCCCAAAGCAGAGACTGACGAGAATCACTTTCATTGAAACGGGTTGCCAAGCTTCCAGAAAACTGCGAGTTTCCTGAAATCTCAGCAAACATTTTTTCACCCAATCTTGATGATACTTGCAGGTAATGATCAGTACACCAATCCCACTTGGGTCACCAAATTTCGTTCTTCTAGGTTAAACCGTTCCTTTTCAGTAACCGTTTTCATGTTTAGGTTTCACTCTGTTTTCTCCTATATGGATACATGTAGTTGGAACTCTAAATCAAACACGGTTTGTGCTACCTCTTTGAAACTTGGCACAATAATGTAGTTCCAAGTTCTATCGCTATGGTTTGTGTCCTATTGAAGTAGGCCCAAGCAGAGACTGACGAGAATCACTTTCATTGAAAGGGGTTGCCAAGCTTCCAAAAAACTACGAGTTTCCTGAAATCTCATCAAATATTTTTTCACCCAATCTTGATGATACTTCCATTTAATGATCAGTACACCAATCCCACTTGGCTCACCAAATTTCGTTCTTCTAGGTTAAACCGTTCCTTTGCAGTAACCATTTTCATGTTTAGGTTTCACTCTGTTTTCTCCTATATGGATACATGTAGTTGGAACTCTAAATCAAACACGGTTTGTGCTACCTCTGTGAAACTTGGCACAATAATGTAGTTCCAAGTTCTATCGCTATGGTTTGTGTCCTATTGAAGTAGGCCCAAGCAGAGACTGACGAGAATCACTTTCATTGAAAGGGGTTGCCAAGCTTCCAAAAAACTACGAGTTTCCTGAAATCTCATCAAACATTTTTTCACCCAATCTTGATGATACTTGCAGGTAGTGATCAGTACACGAATCCCACTTGGCTTACCAAATTTCGTTCTTCTAGGTTAAACCGTTCCTTTGCAGTAACCGTTTTCATGTTTAGGTTTCACTCTGTTTTCTCCTATGTGGATACATGTTGTTGGAACTATAAATCAAACACGGTTTGTGCAAGCTTTTTGAAACTTGGCACAATAATGTAGTTCCAAGTTCTATCGCTATGGTTTGTGTCCTATTGAAGTAGCCCCAAGCAGAGACTGACGAGAATCCCTTTCATTGAAAGGGGTTGCCAAGCTTCCAGAAAACTGCGAGTTTCCTGAAATCTGAGCAAACATTTTTCACCCAATCTTGATGATACTTGCAGGTAATGATCAGTACACCAATTCTATTTGGCTCACCAAATTTCATTCTTCTAAGTTAAACCACTCGTTTGCAGTAAAGGTTTTCATGTTTAGGTTTCACTCTGTTTTCTCCTATATGGATACATGTAGTTGGAACTCTAAATCAAACACGGTATGTGCTAGCTCTTTGAAACTTGGCATAATAATGTAGTTCCAAGTTCTATCGCTATGTTTTGTGTCCTATTGAAGTAGGCCCAAGCAGAGAATGACTAGAAACACTTTCATTGAAAGGGATTTCCAAGCTTCTAAAAAACTACGAGATTCCGGAAATCTCAGCAAACATTTTTTCACCCAATCATGATGATACTTGCAGGTAATGATCAGTACACCAATCCCACTTGACTCACCAAATTTCGTTCTTCTAGGTTAAACCGTTCATTTACAGTAACCGTTTTCATGTTTGGGTTTCACTCTGTTTTCTCCTATATGGATACATGTAGTTGGAACTCTAAATCAAACACGGTTTGTGCTAGCTCTTTGAAACTTGGCACAATAATGTAATTCCATATTCTATCGTTATGGTTTCTGTCCCTATTGAAGTAGGGCCAAGCAGAGACTGACGAGAATCACTTTCATTGAAAGGGGATGCCAGGCTTCCAAAAAACTACGAGCTTCCTGAAATCTCAGCAAACTCTTTTTCACAAAATGTTGATGGTACTTCCATTTAATGATCAGAACACCAATCCCACTTGGCTCACCAAATTTCGTTCTTCTAGGTTAAACCATTCCTTTGCAGTAACCGTTTTCATGTTTAGGTTTCACTCTGTTTTCTCCTATGTGGATACATGTAGTTGCAACTCTAAATCAAAAAAGGTTTGTGCTAGCTCTTTGAAACTTGGCAAAATAATGTAGTTCCAAGTTCTCTCGCTATGGTTTGTGTCCTATTGAAGAAGGCCCAAGCAGAGACTGACGAGAATCACTTTCATTGAAAGGGGTTGCAAAGCTTCCAAAAAACTACGAGTTTCCTGAAATCTCAGCAAACATTTTTTCACCCAATCTTGATGATACTTGCAGGTAATGATCAGTACACCAATCCCACTTGGCTCAAAAAATTTCGTTCTTCTAGGTTAAACCGTTCCTTTGCAGTAACCGTTTTCATGTTTCGGTTTCACTCTGTTTTCTCCCACATAGATACATGTAGTGGGAACTCTAAATCAAACACGGTTTTTGCTAGCTCTTTGAAACTGGCACAATAATGTAGTTCCAAGTTCTATCGCTATGGTTTGTGTCCTATACAAGACGCCCCAAGCAGAGACTGACGAGAATCACTTTCATTGAAAGAGGTTGCCAAGCTTCCAAAAAGTATGAGTTTCCGGAAATCTCAGCAAACATTTTTTCACCCAATCTTGATGATACTTGCAGGTAATGATCAGCCCACCAACCCACTTGGCTCACCAAATTTCAATCTGTAGTTTAAACCGTTCCTTTGCAGTAACCGTTTTCATGTTTAGGTTTCACTCTGTTTTCTCCTATATGGATACATGTATTTGGAACTCTAAATCAAACACGGTTTGTGCTAGCTCTTTGAAACTTGGCACAATAATGTAGTTCCAAGTTCTATCGCTATGGTTTGTGTCCTATTGAAGTAGCCCCAAGAAGAGACTGACGAGAATCACTTTCATTGAAAGGAGTTGCCAAGCTTCCAAAAAACTACGAGTTTCCTGAAATCTCAGCAAACATTTTTTCACCCAATCTTGAGGATACTTCCATTTAATGATCAGTACACCAATCCCACTTGGCTCAAAAAATTTCGTTCTTATAGGTTAAACCGTTCCTTTGCAGTAACCGTTTTCATGTTTAGATTTCAGTCTGTTTTCTCCTATATGGATACATGTTGTTGCAACTCTAAATCAAACACGGTTTGTGCTAGCTCTTTGAAACTTGGCACAATAATGTAGTTCCAAGTTCTCTCGCTATGGTTTGTGTCCTATTGATGTAGCCCCAAGCAGAGACTGACGAGAATCACTTTCATTGAAAGGGGTTGCAAAGCTTCCAAAAAACTACGAGTTTCCTGAAATCTCAGCAAACATTTTTTCACCCAATCTTGATGATACTTGCAGGTAATGATCAGTACACCAATCCCACTTGGCTCACCAAATTTCGTTCTTCTAGGTTAAACCGTTCCTTTGCAGGAACCGTTTTGATGTTTAGGTTTCACACTGTTTTCTCCTATATGGATACATGTAGTTGGAACTCTAAATCAAACACGGATTGTGCTAGCTCTTTGAAACTTGGCACAATAATGTAGTTCCAAGTTCTATCGCTATGGTTTGTGTCCTATTGATGTAGCCCCAAGCAGAGACTGACGAGAATCACTTTCATTGATATGGGTTGCCAAGCTTCCAAAAAACTACGAGTTTCCTGAAATCTCATCAAATATTTTTTCACCCAATCTTGATGATACTTCCATTTAATGATCAGCCCACCAATCCCACATGGCTCACCAAATTTCGTTCTGTAAGTTAATCCGTTCCTTTGCAGTAACCGTTTTCATGTTTAGATTTCACTGTTTTCTCCTATATGGATACATGTAGTTGGAACTCTAAATCAAACACGGTTTGTGCTAGCTCTATGAAACTTGGCACTATAATGTAGTTCCAAGTTCTATCGCTACGGATTGTGTCCTATTGAAGTAGCCCCAAGCAGAGACAAACGAGAATCACTTTCATTGAAATGGGTTGCCAAGCTTCCAGAAAACTACGAGTTTACTGAAATCTAAGCAAACATTTTTTCACCCAATCTTGATGATACTTGCAGGTAATGATCAGCCCACCAACCCACTTGTCTCACCAAATTTCGTTCTGTAGGTTAAACCTTTCCTTTGCAGTAACCGTTTTCATGTTTAGGTTTCACTCTGTTTTCTCCTGTATGGATACATGTATTTGGAACTCTAAATCAAACACGGTTTGTGCTAGCTCTTTGAAACTTGGCACAATAATGTAGTTCCAAGTTCTATCGCTATGGTTTGTGTACTATAGAAGTAGCCCCAAGAAGAGACTGACGAGAATCACTTTCATTGAAAGGAGTTGCCAAGCTTCCAAAAAACTACGAGTTTCCTGAAATCTCAGCAAACATTTTTTCACCCAATCTTGAGGATACTTCCATTTAATGATCAGTACACCAATCCCACTTGGCTCAAAAAATTTCGTTCTTCTAGGTTAAACCGTTCCTTTGCAGTAACCGTTTTCATGTTTAGATTTCAGTCTGTTTTCTCCTATATGGATACATGTAGTTGCAACTCTAAATCAAACACGGTTTGTGCTAGCTCTTTGAAACTTGGCACAATAATGTAGTTCCAAGTTCTCTCGCAATGGTTTGTGTCCTATTGATGTAGCCACAAGCAGAGACTGACGAGAATCCCTTTCATTGAAAGGGGTTGCAAAGCTTCCAAAAAACTACGAGTTTCCTGAAATCTCAGCAAACATTTTTTCACCCAATATTGATGATACTTGCAGGTATTGATCAGTACACCAATCCCACTTGGCTCACCAAATTTTGTTCTTCTAGGTTAAACCGTTCCTTTGCAGTAACCGTTTTGATGTTTAGGTTTCACACTGTTTTCTCCTATATGGATACATGTAGTTGGAACTCTAAATCAAACACGGATTGTGCTAGCTCTTTGAAACTTGGCACAATAACGTAGTTCCAAGTTCTATCGCTATGGTTTGTGTCCTATTGAAGAAGCCCCAAGCAGAGACTGACGAGAATCAATTTCATTGAAAGGGGTTGCCAAGCTTAAAAAAAGTACGAGTTTCCGGAAATCTCAGCAAACATTTTTTCACCCAATCTTGATGATACTTCCATTTAATGATCAGTACACCAATCCCACTTGGCTCACCAAGTTTCGTTCTGTAGGTTAAACCGTTCCTTTGCAATAACCGTTTTCATGTTTAGGTTTCACTGTTTTCTCCTATATGGATACATGTATTTGGAACTCTAAATCAAACACGGTTTGTGCTAGCTCTTTGAAACTTGGCAAAATAATGTAGTTCCAAGTTCTGTCTCTATGGTTTGTGTCCCATTGAAGAAGCCGCATGCAGAGACTGACGAGAATCACTTTCATTGAAAGGGGTTGCCAAGCTTCCAAAAAACAGCGAGTTTCCTGAAATCTCAGCAAACATTTTTTCATCCAATCATGATTATACTTGCAGGTAATGATCAGTACACCAATCCCAATTGGCTCACCAAATTCGTTCTGTAGGTTAATCCGTTCCTTTGCAGTAACCTTTTTCATGTTTAGGTTTCAATGTTTTCTCCTATATGGATACATGTAGTTGGAACTCTTAATCAAACACGGTTTGTGCTAGCTCTATGAAACTTGGCACTGTAATGTAGTTCCAATTTCTATCGCTATGATTGTTTCCTATTGAAGTAGCCCCAAGCAGAGACTGATGAGAATCACTTTCAATGATATGGGTTGCCAAACTTCAAAAAAACTGGGAGTTTCCGGAAATCTCAGCAAACATTTTTTCACCCAATCTTGATGATACTTGCAGGTAATGATAAGCCCACCAACCCACTTGTCTCACCAAATTTCGTTCTGTAGGTTAAACCGTTCCTTTGCACTAACCGTTTTTATATTTAGGTTTCACTCTGTTTTCTCCTATATGGATACATGTAGTTGGAACTCTAAATCAAACACGGTTTGTGCTAGCTCTTTGAAACTTGGCACAATAATGTAGTTCCAAGTTCTATCGCTATGGTTTGTGTTCTATTGAAGTAGGCCCAAGCAGAGACTGACGAGAATCCCTTTCATTGAAAAGGGTTGTCAAGCTCTCAAAAATCTACGAGTTTCCGGAAATCTCAGTAAACATTTTTTCACACAATCTTGATGATACTTCCATTTAATGATCAGCCCAACAATCCCACTTGGTTCACCAAATTTCGTTCTTCTAGGTTAAACCGTTCATTTGCAGTAACCGTTTTCATGTTTAGGTTTCACTCTGTTTTCTCCTATATGGATACATGTAGTTGGAACTCTAAATCAAACACGGTTTGTGCAAGCTCTTTGAAACGTGGCACAATAATGTAGTTCCAAGTTCTATCGCTATGGTTTGTGTCCTATTGAAGTAGCCCCAAGCAGAGACTGACGAGAATCACTTTCATTGAAAGGGGTTGCCAAGCTTCCAGAAAACTGCGAGTTTCCTGAAATCTCAGCAAACATTTTTTCACCCAATCTTGATGATACTTGCAGGTAATGATCAGTACACCAATCCCACTTGGGTCACCAAATATCGTTCTTCTAGGTTAAACCGTTCCTTTGCAGTAACCGTTTTCATGTTTAGGTTTCACTCTGTTTTCTCCTATATGGATACATGTAGTTGGAACTCTAAATCAAACACGGTTTGTGCTACCTGTTTGAAACTTGGCACAATAATGTAGTTCCAAGTTCTATCGCTATGGTTTGTGTCCTATTGAAGTAGCCCCAAGCAGAGACTGACGAGAATCACTTTCCTTGAAAGGGGTTGCCAAGCTTCCAAAAAACAACGAGTTTCCTGAAATCTCAGCAAATATTTTTTCACCCAATCTTGATGATACTTGCAGGTAGTGATCAGTACACGAATCCCACTAGGCTTACCAAATTTCGTTCTTCTAGGTTAAACCGTTCCTTTGCAGTAACCGTTTTCATGTTTAGGTTTCACTCTGTTTTCTCCTATGTGGATACATGTTTTTGGAACTCTAAATCAAACACGGTTTGTGCTAGCTCTTTGAAACTTAGCACAATAATGTAGTTCCAAGTTCTATCGCTATGGTTTGTGTCCTATACAAGACGCCCCAAGCAGAGACGGACGAGAATCACTTTCATTGAAAGGGGTTGCCAAGCTTCCAGAAAACTGCGAGTTTCCTGAAATCTGAGCAAACATTTTTTTACCCAATCTTGATGATAATTCCAGTTTATCATCAGCCCACCAATGCCACTTGGCTCACCAAATTTCGTTCTTCTAGGTTAAACCGTTCCTTTGCAGGAACCGTTTTCATATTTAGGTTTCACTGTTTTCTCCAATATGGATACATGTAGTTGGAACTCTAAATCAAACACGGTTTGTGCTAGCTCTTTGAAACTTAGCACAATAATGTAGTTCCAAGTTCTATCGCTATGGTTTGTGTCCTATACAAGACGCCCCAAGCAGAGACGGACGAGAATCACTTTCATTGAAAGGGGTTGCCAAGCTTCCAGAAAACTACGAGTTTCCTGAAATCTCATCAAATATTTTTTCACCCAATCTTGATGATACTTCCATTTAATGATCAGTACAACAATCCCACTTGGCTCACCAAATTTCGTTCTTCTAGTTTAAACCGTTCCTTTGCAGTAACCAATTTCATGTTTAGGTTTCACTCTGTTTTCTCCTATATGGATACATGTAGTTGGAACTCTAAATCAAACACGGTTTGTGCTAGCTCTTTGAAACTTGGCACAATAATGTAGTTCCAAGTTCTATCGCTATGGTTTGTGTCCTATTGAAGAAGCCCAAAGCAGAGACTGACGAGAATCACTTTCATTGAAAGGGGTTGCCAAGCTTCCAAAGAATTCAAGTTTCCTGAAATCTCAGCAAACATTTTTTCACCCAATCTTGATGATGCTTCCATTTAATGATCAGCCCACCCATCCCACTTGACTCACCAATTTTCGTTCTTCTAGGTTAAATCGTTCCTTTGCAGTAACCGTTTTCATGTTTAGGTTTCACTATGTTTTCTCCTATATGGATACATGTAGTTGGAACTCTAAATCAAACACGGTTTGTGCTAGCTCTTTGAATCTTGGCAAAATAATGTAGTTCCAAGTTCTATCGCTATGGTTTGTGTCCTATTGAAGTAGGCCCAAGCAGAGACTGACGAGAATCACTTTCATTGAAAGGGGTTGCCAAGCTTCCAAAAAACTACGAGTTTCCTGAAATCTCAGCAAATATTTTTTCACCCAATCTTGATGATACTTGCAGGTAGTGATCAGTACACGAATCCCACTTGGCTCACCAAATTTCTTTCTTCTAGGTTAAACCGTTCCTTTGCAGTAACCGTTTTCATGTTTAGGTTTCACTCTGTTTTCTCCTATATGGATACATGTAGTTGGAAATCTAAATCAAACACGGTTTGTGCTAGCTCTTTGAAACTTGGCAAAATAATGTAGATCCAAGTTCTATCGCAATGGTTTCTGTCCTATTGAAGTAGGCCCAAGCAGAGACTGACGAGAATCACTTTCATTGAAAGGGGTTGCCAAGCTTCCAAAAAACTACGAGCTTCCTGAAATCTCAGCAAACACTTTTTCACAAAATCTTGATGATACTTCCATTTAATGATCAGAACACCAATCCCACTTGGCTCACCAAATTTCGTTCTTCTAGGTTAAACCGTTCCTTTGCAGTAACCGTTTTCATGTTTAGGTTTCACTCTGTTTTCTCCTATGTGGATACATGTTTTTGGAACTCTAAATCAAAAACGATTTGTGCTAACTCTTTGAAACTTGGTAAAATAATGTAGTTCCAAGTTCTATCACTATGGTTTGTGTCCTATTGAAGTAGCCGCAAGCAGAGACTCACGAGAATCACTTTCATTGAAAGGGGTTGCCAAGCTTCCAAAAAACTACGAGTTTCCTGAAATCTCATCAAATATTTTTTCAACCAATCTTGATGATACTTCCATTTATTGATCAGTACACCAATCCCACTTGGCTCACCAAATTTCGTTCTTCTAGGTTAAATCGTTCCTGTGCAGTAACCATTTTCATGTTTAGGTTTCACTCTGTTTTCTCCTATATGGATACATGTAGTTGGAACTCTAAATCAAACACGGTTTGTGCTAGCTCTTTGAAACTTGGCACAATAATGTAGTTCCAAGTTCTATCGCTATGGTTTGTTTCCTATTGAAGAAGCCCACAGCAGAGACTGACGAGAATCACTTTCATTGAAAGGGGTTGCCAAGCTTCCAAAAAACTACGAGATTCCGGAAATCTCAGCAAACATTTTTTTCACCCAATCTTGATGATACTTGCAGGTAATGATCAGTACACGAATCCCACTTGGCTCACCAAATTTCGTTCTTCTAGGTTAAACCGTTCCTTTGCAGTAACCATTTTCATGTTTAGGTTTCACTCTGTTTTCTCCTATATGGATACATGTATTTGGAACTCTAAATCAAACACGGTTTGTGCTAGCTCTTTGAAACTTGGCAAAATAATGTAGTTCCAAGTTCTATCGCTATTGTTTGTGTCCTATTGAAGAAGCCCAAAGCAGAGACTGACGAGAATCACTTTCATTGAAAGGGGTTGCCAAGCTTCCAAAGAATACAAGTTTCCTGAAATCTCAGCAAACATTTTTTCACCCAATCTTGATGATGCTTCCATTTAATGATCAGCCCACCAATCCCACTTGGCTCACCAAATTTCATTCTTCTAGGTTAAACCATTCCTTTGCAGTAACTGTTTTCATGTTTAGGATTCACTCTGTTTTCTCCTATATGGATACATGTAGTTGGAACTCTAAATCAAACACGGTTTGTGCTAGCTCTTTGAAACTTGGCACAATAATGTAGTTAAAAGTTCTATCGCTATGGTTTGTGTCCTATTGAAGTAGGCCCAAGCAGAGACTGACGAGAATCACTTTCCTTGAAAGGGGTTGCCAAACTTCCAAAAAACAACGAGTTCCCTGAAATCTCAGCAAACATGTTTTCACCCAACTTGATGATACTTGCAGGTAGTGATCAGTACACGAATCCCACTTGGCTCACCAAATTTCGTTCTTCTAGGTTAAACCGTTCCTTTGCAGCAACCGTTTTCATGTTTCGGTTTCACTCTCTTTTCTCCTACAAGGAGACATGTAGTGGGAAGTCTAAATCAAACACGGTTTGTGCTAGCTCTTTGAAACTTGGCACAATAATGTAGTTCCAAGATCTATCGCTATGGTTTGTGTCCTATTGAAGTAGCCCCAAGCAGAAACTGACGAGAATCACTTTCATTGAAATGGGTTCCCAAGCTTCCAAAAAACTACGAGTTTCCTGAAATCCCAGAAAACATTTTTTCACCCAATCTTGATGATACTTCAATTAAATCATCAGCCCACCAATCCCACTTGGCTCACCAAATTTTGTTCTGTAGGTTAAACCGTTCCTTTGCAGGAACCGTTTTCATGTTTAGGTTTCACTCTGTTTTCTCCTATATGGATACATGTAGTTGGAACTCTAAATCAAACACGGTTTGTGCTATCTCTTTGAAACTTGGCACAATAATGTAGTTAAAAGTTCTATCGCTATGGTTTGTGTCCTATTGAAGTAGCCCCAATTACAGACTGGCGAGAATCACTTTCATTGAAAGGGGTTGCCAAGCTTCCAAGAAACTGCGAGTTTCCTGAAATCTCAGCAAATATTTTTTCACCCAATCTTGATGATACTTGCAGGTAGTGATCAATACACCCATCCCACTTGACTCCCCAATTTTCGTTCTTCTAGGTTAAATCGTTCCTTTGCAGTAACCGTTTTCATGTTTAGGTTTCACTCTGTTTTCTCCTATATGGATACATGTAGTTGGAACTCTAAATCAAACACGGTTTGTGCTAGCTCTTTGAAACTTGGCACAATAATGTACTTCCAAGTTCTATAGCTATGGTTTGTGTCCTATTGAAGTAGGCCCAAGCAGAGACTGACGAGAATCACTTTCATTGAAAGGGGTTGCCAAGCTTCCAAAACACTACGAGCTTCCTGAAATCTCAGCAAACATTTTTTCACCCAATCTTGATGATACTTCCATTTAATGATCAGCCCACCATTCCCACTTTGCTCACCAAATTTCGTTCTTCTAGGTTAAACCGTTCCTTTGCAGTAACCGTTTTCATGTTTAGGTTTCACTCTATTTTCTCCTATATGGATACATGTAGTTGGAACTCTAAATCAAACACGGTTTGTGCTAGCTCTTTGAAACTTGGCACAATAATGTAGATCCAAGTTCTATCGCTATGGTTTCTGTCCTATTGAAGTAGCCCCAAGCAGAAACTGACGAGAATCACTTTCATTGAAATGGGTTCCCAAGCTTCCAAAAAACTACGAGTTTCCTGAAATCCCAGCAAACATTTTTTCACCCAATCTTGATGATACTTCCATTTAATCATCAGCCCACCAGTCCCACTTGGCTCACCAAATTTTGTTCTGTAGGTTAAACCGTTCCTTTGCAGGAACCGTTTTCATGTTTAGGTTTCACTCTGTTTTCTCCTATATGGATACATGTAGTTGGAACTCTAAATCAAACACGGTTTGTGCAAGCTCTTTGAAACTTGGCACAATAATGTAGTTCCAAGTTCTATCGCTATGGTTTGTGTCTTATTGAAGTAGCCCCAAGCAGAGACTGACGAGAATCACTTTCATTGAACGGGGTTGCCAAGCTTCCAAAAAACTAAGAGCTTCCGGAAATCTCAGCAAACATTTTTTCACCCAATCTTGATGATACTTCCATTTAATGATCAGCCCACCAATCCCACTTGGCTCACCAAATTTCGTTCTTCTAGGTTAAACCGTTCATTTGCAGTAACCGTTTTCATGTTTAGGTTTCACTCTGTTTTCTCCTATAAGGATACATGTAGTTGGAACTCTAAATCAAACACGGTTTGTGCAAGCTCTTTGAAACTTGGCACAATAATGTAGTTCCAAGTTCTATCGCTATGGTTTGTGTCTTATTGGAGTAGCCCCAAGCACAGACTGACGAGAATCACTTTCATTGGAAGGGGTTGCCAAGCTTCCAAAAAACTACGAGATTCCGGAAATCTCAGCAAACATTTTTTCACCCAATCTTGATGATACTTCCATTTAATGATCAGCCCACCAATCCCACTTGGCGGACCAAATTTCGTTCTTCTAGGTTAAACCGTTCATTTTCAGTAACCGTTTTCATGTTTGGGTTTCACTGTTTTCTCCTATATGGATACATGTAGTTGGAACTCTAAATCAAACACGGTTTGTGCTAGCTCTTTGAAACTTGGCACAATAATGTAGTTCCAAGTTCTATCGCTATGGTTTCTGTCCTATTGAAGAAGCCCAAAGCAGAGACTGACGAGAATCACTTTCATTGAAAGGGGTTGCCAAGCTTCCAAAGAATACAAGTTTCCTGAAATCTCAGCAAACATTTTTTCACCCAATCTTGATGATGCTTCCATTTAATGATCAGCCCACCAATCCCACATGGCTCACGAAATTTCATTCTTCTAGGTTAAACCATTCCTTTGCAGTAACTGTTTTCATGTTTAGGTTTCACTCTGTTTTCTCGTATATGGATACATGTAGTTGGAACTCTAAATCAAACACGGTTTGTGCTATCTCTTTGAAACTTGGCACAATAATGTAGTTAAAAGTTCTATCGCTATGGTTTGTGTCCTATTGAAGAAGGCCCAAGCAGAGACTGACGAGAATCACTTTCATTGAAAGGGGTTGCCAAGCTTCCAAGAAACTGCGAGTTTCCTGAAATCTCAGCAAACATTTTTTCACCCAATCTTGATGATACTTGCAGGTAGTGATCAGTACACCCATCCCACTTGACTCACCAATTTTCGTTCTTCTAGGTTAAATCGTTCCTTTGCAGTAACCGTTTTCATGTTTAGGTTTCACTCTGTTTTCTCCTATATGGATACATGTAGTTGGAACTCTAAATCAAACACGGTTTGTGCTAGCTCTTTGAAACTTGGCACAATAATGTACTTCCAAGTTCTATCGCTATGGTTTGTGTCCTATTGAAGTAGGCCCAAGCAGAGACTGACGAGAATCACTTTCATTGAAAGGGTTTGCCAAGCTTCCAAAAAACTAAGAGCTTCCTGAAATTTCAGCAAACATTTTTTCACCCAATCTTGACGATACTTCCATGTAATGATCAGAAAACCAATCCCACTTGGCTCACCAAATTTCGTTCTTCTAGGTTAAACCGTTCCTTTGCAGGAACCTTTTTCATGTTTAAGTATCACTCTGTTTTCTCCTACATGGATACTTGTAGTTGTAACTCTAAATCAAACACGGTTTGTGCTAGCTCTTTGAAACTTGGCACAATAATGTAGTTCCAAGTTCTCTCGCTATGGGTTGTGTCCTATTGAAGGAGGCCCAAGCAGAGACTGACGAGAATCACTTTCCTTGAAAGGGGTTGCCAAACTTCCAAAAAACAACGAGTTCCCTGAAATCTTAGCAAACATTTTTTCACCCAACTTGATGATACTTGCAGGTAGTGATCAGTACACGAATCCCACTTGGCTCACCAAATTTCGTTCTTCTAGGTTAAACCGTTCCTTTGCAGCAACCGTTTTCATGTTTCGGTTTCACTCTCTTTTCTCCTACAAGGAGACATGTAGTGGGAACTCTAAATCAAACACGGTTTGTGCTAGCTCTTTGAAACTTGGCACAATAATGTAGTTCCAAGATCTATCGCTATGGTTTGTGTCCTATTGAAGTAGCCCCAAGCAGAGACTGGCGAGAATCACTTTCATTGAAAGGGGTTGCCAAGCTTCCAAGAAACTGCGAGTTTCCTGAAATCTCAGCAAATATTTTTTCACCCAATCTTGATGATACTTGCAGGTAGTGATCAATACACCCATCCCACTTGACTCACCAATTTTCGTTCTTCTAGGTTAAATCGTTCCTTTGCAGTAACCGTTTTCATGTTTAGGTTTCACTCTGTTTTCTCCTATATGGATACATGTAGTTGGAACTCTAAATCAAACAGGGTTTGTGCTAGCTCTTTGAAACTTGGCACAATAATGTACTTCCAAGTTCTATCGCTATGGTTTGTGTCCTATTGAAGTAGGCCCAAGCAGAGACTGACGAGAATCCCTTTCAATGAAAGGGGTTGCCAAGCTTCCAAAAAACTACGAGCTTCCTGAAATCTCAGTAAACATTTTTTCACCCAATCTTGATGATACTTCCATTTAATGATCAGCCCACCAATCCCAATTGGCTGACCAAATTTCGTTCTTCTAGGTTAAACCGTTCCTTTGCAGTAACCGTTTTCATGTTTAGGTTTCACTCTATTTTCTCCTATATGGATACATGTATTTGGAACTCTAAATCAAACACGGTTTGTGCTAGCTCTTTGAAACTTGGCACAATAATGTAGATCCAAGTTCTATCGCTATGGTTTCTGTCCTATTGAAGTAGCCCCAAGCAGAAACTGACGAGAATCACTTTCATTGAAATGGGTTCCCAAGCTTCCAAAAAATTACGAGTTTCCTGAAATCCCAGCAAACATTTTTTCACCCAATCTTGATGATACTTCCATTTAATCATCAGCCCACCAATCCCACTTGGCTCACCAAATTTTGTTCTGTAGGTTAAACCGTTCCTTTGCAGGAACCGTTTTCATGTTTAGGTTTCACTCTGTTTTATCCTATATGGATACATGTAGTTGGAACTCTAAATCAAACACGGTTTGTGCTATCTCTTTGAAACTTGGCACAATAATATAGTTAAAGTTCTATCGCTATGGTTTGTGTCCTATTGAAGTAGCCCCAAGCAGAGACTGACGAGAATCACTTTCATTGAAAGGGGTTGCCAAGCTTCCAAGAAACTGCGAGTTTCCTGAAATCTCAGCAAATATTTTTTCACCCAATCTTGATGATACTTGCAGGTAGTGATCAATACACCCAGCCCACTTGACTCACCAATTTTCGTTCTTCTAGGTTAAATCGTTCCTTTGCAGTAATCGTTTTCATGTTTAGGTTTCACTATGTTTTCTCCTATATGGATACATGTATTTGGAACTCTAAATCAAACACGGTTTGTGCTAGCTCTTTGAAACTTGGCACAATAATGTACTTCCAAGTTCTATCGCTATGGTTTGTGTCCTATTGAAGTAGGCCCAAGCAGAGACTGACGAGAATCACTTTCATTGAAAGGGGTTGCCAAGCTTCCAAAAAACTACGAGCTTCCTGAAATCTCAGCAAACATTTTTTCACCCAATCTTGATGATACTTCCATTTAATGATCAGCCCACCAATCCCACTTGGCTCACCAAATTTCGTTCTTCTAGGTTAAACCGTTCCTTTGCAGTAACCGTTTTCATGTTTAGGTTTCACTCTATTTTCTCCTATATGGATACATGTAGTTGGAACTCTAAATCAAACACGGTTTGTGCTAGCTCTTTGAACCTTGGCACAATAATGTAGATCCAAGTTCTATCGCTATGGTTTCTGTCCTATTGAAGTAGGCACAAGCAGAGACTGACGAGAATCACTTTCATTGAAAGGGGTTACCAAGCTTCCAAAAAACTACGAGCTTCCTGAAATCTCAGCAAACACTTTTTCACAAAATCTTGATGATAGTTCCATTTAATGATCAGAACACCAATCCCACTTGCTCACCAAATTTCGTTCTTCTAGGTTAAACCGTTCCTTTGCAGTAACCGTTTTCATGTTTAGGTTTCACTCTGTTTTCTCCTATATGGATACATGTAGTTGGAACTCTAAATCAAACACGGTTTGTGCAAGCTCTTTGAAACTTGGCACAATAATGTAGTTCCAAGTTCTATCGCTATGGTTTGTGTCTTATTGAAGTAGCCCCAAGCAGAGACTGACGAGAATCACTTTCATTGAACGGGGTTGCCAAGCTTCCAAAAAACTAAGAGCTTCCGGAAATCTCAGCAAACATTTTTTCACCCAATCTTGATGATACTTCCATTTAATGATCAGCCCACCAATCCCACTTGGCTCACCAAATTTCGTTCTTCTAGGTTAAACCGTTCATTTGCAGTAACCGTTTTCATGTTTAGGTTTCACTCTGTTTTCTCCTATAAGGATACATGTAGTTGGAACTCTAAATCAAACACGGTTTGTGCTAGCTCTTTGAAACTTGGCACAATAATGTACTTCCAAGTTCTATCGCTATGGTTTGTGTCCTATTGAAGTAGGCCCAAGCAGAGACTGACGAGAATCACTTTCATTGAAAGGGGTTGCCAAGCTTCCAAAAAACTAAAAGCTTCCTGAAATCTCAGCAAACATTTTTTCACCCAATCTTGATGATACTTCCATTTAATGATCAGCCCACCAATCCCACTTGGCTCACCAAATTTCGTTCTTCTAGGTTAAACCGTTCCTTTGCAGTAACCGTTTTCATGTTTAGGTTTCACTCTGTTTTCTCCTATATGGATACATGTAGTTGGAACTCTAAATCAAACTCGGTTTGTGCAAGCTCTTTGAAACTTGGCACAATAATGTAGTTCCAAGTTCTATCGCTATGGTTTGTGACTTATTGAAGTAGCCCCAAGCAGAGACTGACGAGAATCACTTTCATTGAACGGGGTTGCCAAGCTTCTAAAAAACTAAGAGCTTCCGGAAATCTTAGCAAACATTTTTTCACCCAATCTTGATGATACTTCCATTTAATGATCAGCCCACCAATCCCACTTGGCTCACCAAATTTCATTCTTCTAGGTTAAACCGTTCATTTGCAGTAACCGTTTTCATGTTTAGGTTTCACTCTGTTTTCTCCTATATGGATACATGTAGTTGGAACTCTAAATCAAACAAGGTTTGTGCTAGCTCTTTGAAACTTGGCACAATAATGTAGTTCCAAGTTCTATCGCTATGGTTTCAGTCCTATTGAAGTAGGCCCAAGAAGAGACTGACGAGAATCACTTTCATTGAACGGGGTTGCCAAGCTTCCAAAACCTAAGAGCTTCCTGAAATCTCAGCAAACATTTTTTCATCCAATCTTGATGATACTTCCATTTAATGATCAGAAAACCAATCCCACTTGGCTCACCAAATTTCGTTCTTCTAGGTTAAACCGTTCCTTTGCAGTAACCGATTTCGTGTTTAGGTTTCACTACATTTTCTCCTATATGGATACATGTAGTTGGAACTCTAAATCAAACACGGTTTGTGCAAGCTCTTGGAAACTTGGCACAATAATGTAGTTCCAAGTTCTACGCTATGGTTTGTGTCCTATTGAAGTAGCCCCAAGCAGAGACTGACGAGAATTTCTTTAATTGAAAGGGGTTGCCAAGCTTCCAGAAAACTGCGAGTTTCCAGAAATCTCAGCAAACATTTTTTCACCCAAACTTGATGATACTTCCATTTAATGATCAACCCACCAATCCCAATTGGCTCACCATTTTCGTTCTTCTTGTTTAAACCGTTCCTTTGCAGTAACCGTTTTCATGTTTAGGTTTCACTCTGTTTTCTCCTATATGGATACATGTAGTTGTAACTCTAAATCAAACACGGTTTGTGCTAGCTCTTTGAAACTTGGCACAATAATGTACTTCCAAGTTCTCTCGCTATGGGTTGTGTCCTATTGAAGAAGGCCCAAGCAGAGACTGACGAGAATCACTTTCCTTGAAAGGGGTTGCCAAGCTTCCAAAAAACAACGAGTTTCCTGAAATCTCAGCAAACATTTTTTCACCCAATATTGATGATACTTGCAGGTAGTGATCAGTACAAGAATCCCACTTGGCTCACCTAATTTCGTTCTTCTAGGTTAAACCGTTCCTTTGCAGCAACCGTTTTCATGTTTCGGTTTCACTCTCTTTTCTCTTACAAGGACACATGTAGTGGGAACTCTAAATCAAACACGGTTTGTGCTAGCTCTTTGAAACTTGGCACAATAATGTAGTTCCAAGATCTATCGCTATGGTTTGTGTCCTATTGAAGTAGCCCCAAGCAGAAACTGAAGAGAATCACTTTCATTGAAATGGGTTGCCAAGCTTCGAAAAAACTACGAGTTTCCTGAAATCCCAGCAAACATTTTTTCACCCAATCTTGATGATACTTCCATTTAATCATCAGCCCACCAATCCCACTTGGCTCACCAAATTTTGTTCTGTAGGTTAAACCGTTCCTTTGCAGGAACCGTTTTCATATTTAGGTTTCACTGTTTTCTCCAATATGGATACATGTAGTTGGAACTCTCAATCAAACACGGTTTGTGCTAGCTCTTTGAAACTTAGCACAATAATGTAGTTCCAAGTTCTATCGCTATGGTTTGTGTCCTATAGAAGAAGCCCAAAGCAGAGACTGACGAGAATCACTTTCATTGAAAGGGGTTGCCAAGCTTCCAAAAAGTACGAGTTTCCGGAAATCTCAGCAAACATTTTTTCACCCAATCTTGATGATACTTCCATTTAATGATCAGCCCACCAATCCCACTTGGCTCACCAAATTTCGTTCTTCTAGGTTAAACCGTTCCTTTGCAGTAACCATTTTCATGTTTAGTTTTCACTCTGTTTTCTCCAATAAGGATACATGTATTTGGAACTCTAAATCAAACACGGTTTGTGGTAGCTCTTTGAAACTTGGCACAATAATGTAGTTCCAAGTTCTGTCGCTATGGTTTGTGTCCTATTGAAGTAGCCCCAAGCAGATACTGACGAGAATCACTTTCATTGAAAGGGGTTGCCAAGCTTCCAAAAACTACGAGATTCCGGAAATCTCAGCAAACATTTTTTCACCCAATCTTGATGATACTTCCATTTAATGATCAGCCCACCAATCCCACTTGGCTCACCAAATTTCATTCTTCTAGGTTAAACATTTCATTTGCAGAAACCGTTTTCATGTTTGGGTTTCACTCTGTTTTCTCCTATATGGATACATGTAGTTGGAACTGTAAATCAAACACGGTTTGTGCTAGCTCTTTGAAACTTGGCACAATAATGTAGTTCCAAGTTCTATCGCTATGGTTTCTGTCCTATTGAAGTAGGCCCAAGCAGAGACTGACGAGAATCACTTTCATTGAACGGGGTTGCCAAGCTTCCAAAAAACTAAGAGCTTCCTGAAATCTCAGCAAACATTTTTTCACAAAATCTTGATGATACTTCCATTTAATGATCAGAAAACCAATCCCACTTGGCTCACCAAATTTCGTTTTTCCAGGTTAAACCGTTCCTTTGCAGTAACCGTTTTCATGTTTAGGTTCACTCTGTTTTCTCCTATATGGATACATGTAGTTGGAACTCTAAATCAAACACGGTTTGTGCAAGCTCTTTGAAACTTGGCACAATAATGTAGTTCCAAGTTCTCTCGCTATGGTTTGTGTCCTATTGAAGTAGCCCAAAGCAGAGACTGACGAGATTCACTTTCATTGAAAGGGGTTGCCAAGCTTCCAGAAAACTGCGAGTTTCCTGAAATCTCAGGAAACATTTTTTCACCCAATCTTGATGATACTTCCATTAATGATCAGCCCACGAATCCCACTTGGCTCACCAAATTTCGTTCTTCTAGGTTAAACCGTTCCTTTGCAGTAACCGTTTTCATGTTTAGGTTTCACTCTGTTTTCTCCTATATGGATACATGTAGTTGGAACTCTAAATCAAACACGGTTTGTGCTAGCTCTTTGAAACTTGGCACAATAATGTAGTTCCAAGTTCTATCGCTATGGTTTCTGTCCTATTGAAGAAGCCCAAAGCAGAGACTGACGAGAATCACTTTCATTGAAAGGGATTGCCAAGCTTCCAAAGAATACAAGTTTCCTGAAATCTCAGCAAACATTTTTTCACCCAATCTTGATGATGCTTCCATTTAATGATCAGCCCACCAATCCCACTTGGCTCACCAAATTTCATTCTTCTAGGTTAAACCATTCCTTTGCAGTAACTGTTTTCATGTTTAGGTTTCACTCTGTTTTCTCGTATATGGATACATGTAGTTGGAACTCTAAATCAAACACGGTTTGTGCTATCTCTTTGAAACTTGGCACAATAATGTAGTTAAAAGTTCTATCGCTATGGTTTGTGTCCTATTGAAGTAGCCCCAAGCAGAGACTGACGAGAATCACTTTCATTGAAAGGGGTTGCCAAGCTTCCAAGAAACTGCGAGTTTCCTGAAATCTCAGCAAACATTTTTTCACCCAATCTTGATGATACTTGCAGGTAGTGATCAGTACACCCATCCCACTTGACTCACCAATTTTCGTTCTTCTAGGTTAAATCGTTCCTTTGCAGTAACCGTTTTCATGTTTAGGTTTCACTCTGTTTTCTCCTATATGGATACATGTAGTTGGAACTCTAAATCAAACACGGTTTGTGCTAGCTCTTTGAAACTTGGCACAATAATGTACTTCCAAGTTCTATCGCTATGGTTTGTGTCCTATTGAAGTAGGCCCAAGCAGAGACTGACGAGAATCACTTTCATTGAAAGGGTTTGCAAAGCTTCCAAAAAACTAAGAGCTTCCTGAAATCTCAGCAAACATTTTTTCACCCAATCTTGACGATACTTCCATGTAATGATCAGAAAACCAATCCCACTTGGCTCACCAAATTTCGTTCTTCTAGGTTAAACCGTTCCTTTGCAGTAACCGTTTTCATGTTTAAGTATCACTCTGTTTTCTCCTATATGGATACTTGTAGTTGTAACTCTAAATCAAACACGGTTTGTGCTAGCTCTTTGAAACTTGGCACAATAATGTAGTTCCAAGTTCTCTCGCTATGGGTTGTGTCCTATTGAAGGAGGCCCAAGCAGAGACTGAAGAGAATCACTTTCCTTGAAAGGGGTTGCCAAACTTCGAAAAAACAACGAGTTCCCTGAAATCTCAGCAAACATTTTTTCACCCAACTTGATGATACTTGCAGGTAGTGATCAGTACATGAATCCCACTTGGCTCACCAAATTTCGTTCTTCTAGGTTAAACCGTTCCTTTGCAGCAACCGTTTTCATGTTTCGGTTTCACTCTCTTTTCTCCTACAAGGAGACATGTAGTGGGAACTCTAAATCAAACACGGTTTGTGCTAGCTCTTTGAAACTTGGCACAATAATGTAGTTCCAAGATCTATCGCTATGGTTTGTGTCCTATTGAAGTAGCCCCAAGCAGAAACTGACGAGAATCACTTTCATCGAAATGGGTTCCCAAGCTTCCAAAAACTACGAGTTTCCTGAAATCCCAGCAAACATTTTTTCACCCAATCTTGATGATACTTCCATTTAATCATCAGCCCACCAATCCCACTTGGCTCACCAAATTTTGTTCTGTAGGTTAAACCGTTCCTTTGCAGGAACCGTTTTCATGTTTAGGTTTCACTCTGTTTTCTCCTCTATGGATACATGTAGTTGGAACTCTAAATCAAACACGGTTTGTGCTATCTCTTTGAAACTTGGCACAATAATGTAGTTAAAAGTTCTATCACTATGGTTTGTGTCCTATTGAAGTAGCCCCAAGCAGAGACTGGCGAGAATCACTTTCATTGAAAGGGGTTGCCAAGCTTCCAAGAAACTGCGAGTTTCCTGAAATCTCAGCAAATATTTTTTCACCCAATCTTGATGATACTTGCAGGTAGTGATCAATACACCCATCCCACTTGACTCACCAATTTTCGTTCTTCTAGGTTAAATCGTTCTTTTGCAGTAACCGTTTTCATGTTTAGGTTTCACTCTGTTTTCTCCTATATGGATACATGTAGTTGGAACTCTAAATCAAACACGGTTTGTGCTAGCTCTTTGAAACTTGGCACAATAATGTAGTTCCAAGTTCTATCGCTATGGTTTGTGTCCTATTGAAGTAGGCCCAAGCAGAGACTGACGAGAATCACTTTCATTGAAAGGGGTTGCCAAGCTTCCAAAAAACTACGAGCTTCCTGAAATCTCAGCAAACATTTTTTCACCCAATCTTGATGATACTTCCATTTAATGATCAGCCCACCAATCCCACTTGGCTCACCAAATTTCGTTCTTCTAGGTTAAACCGTTCCTTTGCAGTAACCGTTTTCATGTTTAGGTTTCACTCTATTTTCTCCTATATGGATACATGTAGTTGGAACTCTAAATCAAACACGGTTTGTGCTAGCTCTTTGAAACTTGGCACAATAATGTAGATCCAAGTTCTATCGCTATCGTTTCTGTCCTATTGAAGTAGCCCCAAGCAGAAACTGACGAGAATCACTTTCATTGAAATGGGTTCCCAAGCTTCCAAAAAACAACGAGTTTCCTGAAATCCCAGCCAACATTTTTTCACCCAATCTTGATGATACTTCCATTTAATTATCAGCCCACCAACCCCACTTGGCTCACCAAATTTTGTTCTGTAGGTTAAACCGTTCCTTTGCAGGAACCGTTTTCATGTTTAGGTTTCACTCTGTTTTCTCCTATATGGATACATGTAGTTGGAACTCTAAATCAAACACGGTTTGTGCTATCTCTTTGAAACTTGGCACAATAATGTGGTTAAAAGTTCTATCGCTATGGTTTGTGTCCTATTGAAGTAGCCCCAAGCAGAGACTGACGAGAATCACTTTCATTGAAAGGGGTTGCCAAGCTTCCAAGAAACTGCGAGTTTCCTGAAATCTCAGCAAATATTTTTTCACATAATCTTGATGATACTTGCAGGTAGTGATCAATACACCCAGCCCACTTGACTCACCAATTTTCGTTCTTCTAGGTTAAATCGTTCCTTTGCAGTAATCGTTTTCATGTTTAGGTTTCACTATGTTTTCTCCTATATGGATACATGTATTTGGAACTCTAAATCAAACACGGTTTGTGCTACCTCTTTGAAACTTGGCACAATAATGTACTTCCAAGTTCTATCGCTATGGTTTGTGTCCTATTGAAGTAGGCCCAAGCAGAGACTGACGAGAATCACTTTCATTGAAAGGGGTTGCCAAGCTTCCAAAAAACTACGAGCTTCCTGAAATCTCAGCAAACATTTTTTCACCCAATCTTGATGATACTTCCATTTAATGATCAGCCCACCAATCCCACTTGGCTCACCAAATTTCATTCTTCCAGGTTAAACATTTCATTTGCAGTAACCGTTTTCATGTTTGGGTTTCACTCTGTTTTCTCCTATATGGATACATGTAGTTGGAACTGTAAATCAAACACGGTTTGTGCTAGCTCTTTGAAACTTGGCACAATAATGTAGTTCCAAGTTCTATCGCTATGGTTTGTGTCCTATTGAAGTAGCCCCAAGCAGAGATTGACGAGAATCACTTTCATTGAAAGGGGTTGCCAAGCTTCCAAAAAACTACGAGCTTCCTGAAATCTCAGCAAACACTTTTTCACAAAATCTTGATGATTCTTCCATTTAATGATCAGAACACCAATCCCACTTGGCTCACCAAATTTCGTTCTTCTAGGTTAAACCGTTCCTTTGCAGTAACAGTTTTCATGTTTAGGTTTCACTCTGTTTAATCCTATATGGATACATGTAGTTGGAACTCTAAATCAAACTCGGTTTGTGCAAGCTCTTTGAAACTTGGCACAATAATGTAGTTCCAAGTTCTATCGCTATGGTTTGTGTCTTATTGAAGTAGCCCCAAGCAGAGACTGACGAGAATCACTTTCATTGAACGGGGTTGCCAAGCTTCTAAAAAACTAAGAGCTTCCGGAAATCTCAGCAAACATTTTTTCACCCAATCTTGATGATACTTCCATTTAATGATCAGCCCACCAATCCCACTTGGCTCACCAAATTTCATTCTTCTAGGTTAAACCGTTCATTTGCAGTAACCGTTTTCATGTTTAGGTTTCACTCTGTTTTCTCCTATATGGATACATGTAGTTGGAACTCTAAATCAAACAAGGTTTGTGCTAGCTCTTTGAAACTTGGCACAATAATGTAGTTCCAAGTTCTATCGCTATGGTTTCAGTCCTATTGAAGTAGGCCCAAGAAGAGACTGACGAGAATCACTTTCATTGAACGGGGTTGCCAAGATTCCAAAACCTAAGAGCTTCCTGAAATCTCAGCAAACATTTTTTCATCCAATCTTGATGATACTTCCATTTAATGATCAGAAAACCAATCCCACTTGGCTCACCAAATTTCGTTCTTCTAGGTTAAACCGTTCCTTTGCAGTAACCGATTTCGTGTTTAGGTTTCACTACATTTTCTCCTATATGGATACATGTAGTTGGAACTCTAAATCAAACACGGTTTGTGCAAGCTCTTGGAAACTTGGCACAATAATGTAGTTCCAAGTTCTACGCTATGGTTTGTGTCCTATTGAAGTAGCCCCAAGCAGAGACTGACGAGAATTTCTTTAATTGAAAGGGGTTGCCAAGCTTCCAGAAAACTGCGAGTTTCCAGAAATCTCAGCAAACATTTTTTCACCCAAACTTGATGATACTTCCATTTAATGATCAACCCACCAATCCCAATTGGCTCACCATTTTCGTTCTTCTTGTTTAAACCGTTCCTTTGCAGTAACCGTTTTCATGTTTAGGTTTCACTCTGTTTTCTCCTATATGGATACATGTAGTTGTAACTCTAAATCAAACACGGTTTGTGCTAGCTCTTTGAAACTTGGCACAATAATGTACTTCCAAGTTCTCTCGCTATGGGTTGTGTCCTATTGAAGAAGGCCCAAGCAGAGACTGACGAGAATCACTTTCCTTGAAAGGGGTTGCCAAGCTTCCAAAAAACAACGAGTTTCCTGAAATCTCAGCAAACATTTTTTCACCCAATATTGATGATACTTGCAGGTAGTGATCAGTACAAGAATCCCACTTGGCTCACCTAATTTCGTTCTTCTAGGTTAAACCGTTCCTTTGCAGCAACCGTTTTCATGTTTCGGTTTCACTCTCTTTTCTCTTACAAGGATACATGTAGTGGGAACTCTAAATCAAACACGGTTTGTGCTAGCTCTTTGAAACTTGGCACAATAATGTAGTTCCAAGATCTATCGCTATGGTTTGTGTCCTATTGAAGTAGCCCCAAGCAGAAACTGAAGAGAATCACTTTCATTGAAATGGGTTGCCAAGCTTCGAAAAAACTACGAGTTTCCGGAAATCCCAGCAAACATTTTTTCACCCAATCTTGATGATACTTCCATTTAATCATCAGCCCACCAATCCCACTTGGCTCACCAAATTTTGTTCTGTAGGTTAAACCGTTCCTTTGCAGGAACCGTTTTCATATTTAGGTTTCACTGTTTTCTCCAATATGGATACATGTAGTTGGAACTCTCAATCAAACACGGTTTGTGCTAGCTCTTTGAAACTTAGCACAATAATGTAGTTCCAAGTTCTATCGCTATGGTTTGTGTCCTATAGAAGAAGCCCAAAGCAGAGACTGACGAGAATCACTTTCATTGAAAGGGGTTGCCAAGCTTCCAAAAAGTACGAGTTTCCGGAAATCTCAGCAAACATTTTTTCACCCAATCTTGATGATACTTCCATTTAATGATCAGCCCACCAATCCCACTTGGCTCACCAAATTTCGTTCTTCTAGGTTAAACTGTTCCTTTGCAGTAACCATTTTCATGTTTAGTTTTCACTCTGTTTTCTCCAATAAGGATACATGTATTTGGAACTCTAAATCAAACACGGTTTGTGGTAGCTCTTTGAAACTTGGCACAATAATGTAGTTCCAAGTTCTGTCGCTATGGTTTGTGTCCTATTGAAGTAGCCCCAAGCAGATACTGACGAGAATCACTTTCATTGAAAGGGGTTGCCAAGCTTCGAAAAAACTACGAGATTCCGGAAATCTCAGCAAACATTTTTTCACCCAATCTTGATGATACTTCCATTTAATGATCAGCCCACCAATCCCACTTGGCTCACCAAATTTCATTCTTCTAGGTTAAACATTTCATTTGCAGAAACCGTTTTCATGTTTGGGTTTCACTCTGTTTTCTCCTATATGGATACATGTAGTTGGAACTGTAAATCAAACACGGTTTGTGCTAGCTCTTTGAAACTTGGCACAATAATGTAGTTCCAAGTTCTATCGCTATGGTTTCTGTCCTATTGAAGTAGGCCCAAGCAGAGACTGACGAGAATCACTTTCATTGAATGGGGTTGCCAAGCTTCCAAAAAACTAAGAGCTTCCTGAAATCTCAGCAAACATTTTTTCACAAAATCTTGATGATACTTCCATTTAATGATCAGAAAACCAATCCCACTTGGCTCACCAAATTTCGTTTTTCTAGGTTAAACCGTTCCTTTGCAGTAACCGTTTTCATGTTTAGGTTCACTCTGTTTTCTCCTATATGGATACATGTAGTTGGAACTCTAAATCAAACACGGTTTGTGCAAGCTCTTTGAAACTTGGCACAATAATGTAGTTCCAAGTTCTCTCGCTATGGTTTGTGTCCTATTGAAGTAGCCCAAAGCAGAGACTGACGAGAATCACTTTCATTGAAAGGGGTTGCCAAGCTTCCAGAAAACTGCGAGTTTCCTGAAATCTCAGCAAACATTTTTTCACCCAATCTTGATGATACTTCCATTTAATGATCAGGACACCAATCCCACTTGGCTCACCAAATTTCGTTCTTCTAGGTTAAACCGTTCCTTTGCAGTAACCGTTTTCATGTTTAGGTTTCACTCTGTTTTCTCCTATATGGATACATGTAGTTGGAACTCTAAATCAAACACGGTTTGTGCTAGCTCTTTGAAACTTGGCACAATAATGTAGTTCCAAGTTCTATCGCTATGGTTTCTGTCCTATTGAAGAAGCCCAAAGCAGAGACTGACGAGAATCACTTTCATTGAAAGGGGTTGCCAAGCTTCCAAAGAATACAAGTTTCCTGAAATCTCAGCAAACATTTTTTCACCCAATCTTGATGATGCTTCCATTTAATGATCAGCCCACCAATCCCACTTGGCTCACCAAATTTCATTCTTCTAGGTTAAACCATTCCTTTGCAGTAACTGTTTTCATGTTTAGGTTTCACTCTGTTTTCTCGTATATGGATACATGTAGTTGGAACTCTAAATCAAACACGGTTTGTGCTATCTCTTTGAAACTTGGCACAATAATGTAGTTAAAAGTTCTATCGCTATGGTTTGTGTCCTATTGAAGTAGCCCCAAGCAGAGACGGACGAGAATCACTTTCATTGAAAGGGGTTGCCAAGCTTCCAAGAAACTGCGAGTTTCCTGAAATCTCAGCAAACATTTTTTCACCCAATCTTGATGATACTTGCAGGTAGTGATCAGTACACCCATCCCACTTGACTCACCAATTTTCGTTCTTCTAGGTTAAATCGTTCCTTTGCAGTAACCGTTTTCATGTTTAGGTTTCACTCTGTTTTCTCCTATATGGATACATGTAGTTGGAACTCTAAATCAAACACGGTTTGTGCTAGCTCTTTGAAACTTGGCACAATAATGTACTTCCAAGTTCTATCGCTATGGTTTGTGTCCTATTGAAGTAGGCCCAAGCAGAGACTGACGAGAATCACTTTCATTGAAAGGGTTTGCCAAGCTTCCAAAAAACTAAGAGCTTCCTGAAATCTCAGCAAACATTTTTTCACCCAATCTTGACGATACTTCCATGTAATGATCAGAAAACCAATCCCACTTGGCTCACCAAATTTCGTTCTTCTAGGTTAAACCGTTCCTTTGCAGTAACCGTTTTCATGTTTAAGTATCACTCTGTTTTCTCCTATATGGATACTTGTAGTTGTAACTCTAAATCATGTAGTGGGAACTCTAAATCAAACACGGTTTGTGCTAGCTCTTTGAAACTTGGCACAATAATGTAGTTCCAAGATCTATCGCTATGGTTTGTGTCGTATTGAAGTAGCCCCAAGCAGAGACTGACGAGAATCACTTTCATTGAAAGGGGTTGCCAAGCTTCCAAGAAACTGCGAGTTTCCTGAAATCTCAGCAAATATTTTTTCACATAATCTTGATGATACTTGCAGGTAGTGATCAATACACCCAGCCCACTTGACTCACCAATTTTCGTTCTTCTAGGTTAAATCGTTCCTTTGCAGTAATCGTTTTCATGTTTAGGTTTCACTATGTTTTCTCCTATATGGATACATGTATTTGGAACTCTAAATCAAACACGGTTTGTGCTACCTCTTTGAAACTTGGCACAATAATGTACTTCCAAGTTCTATCGCTATGGTTTGTGTCCTATTGAAGTAGGCCCAAGCAGAGACTGACGAGAATCACTTTCATTGAAAGGGGTTGCCAAGCTTCCAAAAAACTACGAGCTTCCTGAAATCTCAGCAAACATTTTTTCACCCAATCTTGATGATACTTCCATTTAATGATCAGCCCACCAATCCCACTTGGCTCACCAAATTTCGTTCTTCTAGGTTAAACCGTTCCTTTGCAGTAACCGTTTTCATGTTTAGGTTTCACTCTATTTTCTCCTATATGGATACATGTAGTTGGAACTCTAAATCAAACACGGTTTGTGCTAGCTCTTTGAACCTTGGCACAATAATGTAGATCCAAGTTCTATCGCTATGGTTTCTGTCCTATTGAAGTAGGCCCAAGCAGAGACTGATGAGAATCACTTTCATTGAAAGGTGTTACCAAGCTTCCAAAAAACTACGAGCTTCCTGAAATCTCAGCAAACACTTTTTCACAAAATCTTGATGATAGTTCCATTTAATGATCAGAACACCAATCCCACTTGGCTCACCAAATTTCGTTCTTCTAGGTTAAACCGTTCCTTTGCAGTAACCGTTTTCATGTTTAGGTTTCACTCTGTTTTCTCCTATATGGATACATGTAGTTGGAACTATAAATCAAACACGGTTTGTGCAAGCTCTTTGAAACTTGGCACAATAATGTAGTTCCAAGTTCTATCGCTATGGTTTGTGTCTTATTGAAGTAGCCCCAAGCAGAGACTGACGAGAATCACTTTCATTGAACGGGGTTGCCAAGCTTCCAAAAAACTAAGAGCTTCCGGAAATCTCAGCAAACATTTTTTCACCCAATCTTGATGATACTTCCATGTAATGATGAGAAAACCAATCCCACTTGGCTCACCAAATTTCGTTCTTCTAGGTTAAACCGTTCCTTTGCAGTAACCGTTTTCGTGTTTAGGTTTCACTCCGTTTTCTCCTATATGGATACATGTAGTTGGAACTCTAAATCAAACACGGTTTGTGCAAGCTCTTGGAAACTTGGCACAATAAAGTAGTTCCAAGTTCTATCGCTATGGTTTGTGTCCTATTGAAGTAGCCCCAAGCAGAGACTGACGAGAATTTCTTTAATTGAAAGGGGTTGCCAAGCTTCCAGAACACTGCGAGTTTCCAGAAATCTCAGCAAACATTTTTTTCACCCAAACTTGATGATACTTCCATTTAATGATCAACTCACCAATCCCACTTGGCTCACCATTTTCGTTCTTCTTGTTTAAACCGTTCCTTTGCAGTAACCGTTTTCATGTTTAGGTTTCACTCTGTTTTCTCCTATATGGATACATGTAGTTGTTACTCTAAATCAAACACGGTTTGTGCTAGCTCTTTGAAACTTGGCACAATAATGTAGTTCCAAGTTCTCTCGCTATTAGTTGTGTCCTATTGAAGGAGGCCCAAGCAGAGAATGACGAGAATCACTTTCCTTGAAAGGGGTTGCCAAGCTTCCAAAAAACAACGAGTTTCCTGAAATCTCAGCAAACATTTTTTCACCCAATCTTGATGATACTTGCAGGTAGTGATCAGTACACGAATCCCACTTGGCTCACCAAATTTCGTTCTTCTAGGTTAAACCGTTCCTTTGCAGCAACCGTTTTCATGTTTCGGTTTCACTCTCTTTTCTCCTACAAGGAGACATGTAGTGGGAACTCTAAATCAAACACGGTTTGTGCTAGCTCTTTGAAACTTGGCACAATAATGTAGTTCCAAGATCTATAGCTATGGTTTGTGTCCTATTGAAGTAGCCCCAAGCAGAAACTGACGAGAATCACTTTCATTGAAATGGGTTCCCAAGCTTCCAAAAAACTACCACTTTCCTGAAATCCCAGCAAACATTTTTTCACCCAATCTTGATGATACTTCCATTTAATCATCAGCCCACCAATCCCACTTGGCTCACCAAATTTTGTTCTGTAGGTTAAACCGTTCCTTAGCAGGAACCGTTTTCATATTTAGGTTTCACTGTTTTCTCCAAAATGGATACATGTTGTTGGAACTCTCAATCAAACACGGTTTGTGCTAGCTCTTTGAAAACTTAGCACAATAATGTAGTTCCAAGTTCTATCGCTATGGTTTGTGTCCTATAGAAGAAGCCCCAAGCAGAGACTGACGAGAATCACTTTCATTGAAAGGGGTTGCCAAGCTTCCAAAAAGTACGAGTTTCCGGAAATCTCAGCAAACATTTTTTCACCCAATCTTGATGATACTTCCATTTAATGATCAGCCCACCAATCCCACTTGGCTCACCAAATTTCGTTCTTCTAGGTTAAACCGTTCCTTTGCAGTAACCATTTTCATGTTTAAGTTTCACTCTGTTTTCTCCAATATGGATACATGTATTTGGAACTCTAAATCAAACACGGTTTGTGGTAGCTCTTTGAAACTTGGCACAATAATGTAGTTCCAAGTTCTGTCGCTATGGTTTGTGTCCTATTGAAGTAGCCCCAAGCAGATACTGACGAGAATCACTTTCATTGAAAGGGGTTGCCAAGCTTCCAAAAAACTACGAGATTAAGGAAATCTCAGCAAATATTTTTTCACCCAATCTTGATGATACTTCCATTTAATGATCAGCCCACCAATCCCACTTGGCTCACCAAATTTCATTCTTCCAGGTTAAACATTTCATTTGCAGTAACCGTTTTCATGTTTGGGTTTCACTCTGTTTTCTCCTATATGGATACATGTAGTTGGAACTGTAAATCAAACACGGTTTGTGCTAGCTCTTTGAAACTTGGCACAATAATGTAGTTCCAAGTTCTATCGCTATGGTTTGTGTCCTATTGAAGTAGCCCCAAGCAGAGACTGACGAGAATCACTTTCATTGAAAGGGGTTGCCAAGCTTCCAAAAAACTACGAGCTTCCTGAAATCTCAGCAAACACTTTTTCACAAAATCTTGATGATACTTCCATTTAATGATCAGAACACCAATCCCACTTGGCTCACCAAATTTCGTTCTTCTAGGTTAAACCGTTCCTTTGCAGTAACCGTTTTCATGTTTAGGTTTCACTCTGTTTTCTCCTATATGGATACATGTAGTTGGAACTCTAAATCAAACTCGGTTTGTGCAAGCTCTTTGAAACTTGGCACAATAATGTAGTTCCAAGTTCTATCGCTATGGTTTGTGTCTTATTGAAGTAGCCCCAAGCAGAGACTGACGAGAATCACTTTCATTGAACGGGGATGCCAAGCTTCCAAAAATCTAAGAGCTTCCTGAAATCTCAGCAAACATTTTTTCACAAAATCTTGATGATACTTCCATTTAATGATCAGAAAACCAATCCCACTTGGCTCACCAAATTTCGTTCTTCTAGGTTAAACCGTTCCTTTGCAGTAACCGTTTTCGTGTTTAGGTTTCACTACATTTTCTCCTATATGGATACATGTAGTTGGAACTCTAAATCAAACACGGTTTGTGCAAGCTCTTGGAAACTTGGCACAATAATGTAGTTCCAAGTTCTACGCTATGGTTTGTGTCCTATTGAAGTAGCCCCAAGCAGAGACTGACGAGAATTTCTTTAATTGAAAGGGGTTGCCAAGCTTCCAGAAAACTGCGAGTTTCCAGAAATCTCAGCAAACATTTTTTCACCCAAACTTGATGATACTTCCATTTAATGATCAACCCACCAATCCCAATTGGCTCACCATTTTCGTTCTTCTTGTTTAAACCGTTCCTTTGCAGTAACCGTTTTCATGTTTAGGTTTCACTCTGTTTTCTCCTATATGGATACATGTATTTGGAACTCTAAATCAAACACGGTTTGTGGTAGCTCTTTGAAACTTGGCACAATAATGTAGTTCCAAGTTCTGTCGCTATGGTTTGTGTCCTATTGAAGTAGCCCCAAGCAGATACTGACGAGAATCACTTTCATTGAAAGGGGTTGCCAAGCTTCCAAAAAACTACGAGATTCCGGAAATCTCAGCAAACATTTTTTCACCCAATCTTGATGATACTTCCATTTAATGATCAGCCCACCAATCCCACTTGGCTCACCAAATTTCATTCTTCTAGGTTAAACATTTCATTTGCAGTAACCGTTTTCATGTTTGGGTTTCACTCTGTTTTCTCCTATATGGATACATGTAGTTGGAACTGTAAATCAAACACGGTTTGTGCTAGCTCTTTGAAACTTGGCACAATAATGTAGTTCCAAGTTCTATCGCTATGGTTTCTGTCCTATTGAAGTAGGCCCAAGCAGAGACTCACGAGAATCACTTTCATTGAACGGGGTTGCCAAGCTTCCAGAAAACTGCGAGTTTCCTGAAATCTCAGAAAACATGTTTTCACCCAATCTTGATGATACTTGCAGGTAGTGATCAGTACACGAATTCCACTTGGCTCACCAAATTTCGTTCTTCTAGGTTAAACCGTTCCTTTGCAGTAACCGTTTTCATGTTTAGGTTTCACTCTGTTTTCTCCTATATGGATACATGTTGTTGGAACTCTAAATCAAACACGGTTTGTGCAAGCTCTTTGAAACTTGGCACAATAATGTAGTTCCACGTTCTTTCGCAATGGTTTGTGTCCTATTGAAGTAGCCCCAAGCAGAGACGACGAGAATCACTTTCATTGAAAGGGGTTGCCAAGCTTCGAGAAAACTGCGAGTTTCCTGAAATCTCAGCAAAACATTTTTTCACCCAATCTTGATGATACTTGCAGGTAATGATCAGTACACTCATCCCACTTGGCTCACCAAATTTCGTTCTTCTAGGTTAAACCGTTCCTTTGCAGTAACTGTTTTCATGTTTAGGTATCACTCTGTTTTCTCCTATGTGGATACATGTATTTGGAACTCTAAATCAAACACGGTTTGTGTTAGCTCTTTGAAACTTGGCACAATAATGTAGTTGAAGTTCTATCGCTATGATTTGTGCCCTATTGAAGTAGCCCCAAGCAGAGACTGACGAGAATCACTTTCATTGAAAGCGGTTGCAAGGCTTCCAAAAAGTACGAGTTTCCGGAAATCTCTGCAAATATTTTTTCACCCAAACTTGATGATACTTCCATTTAATGATCAACCCACCAATCCCACTTGGCTCACCAAATTTCGTTCTTCTAGGTTAAACCGTTCCTTTGCAGTAACCGTTTTCATGTTTAGGTTTCACTCTGTTTTCTCCTATGTGGATACATGTTGTTGGAATTCTAAATCAAACACGGTTTGTGCTAGCTCTATGAAACTTGGCACTATAATGCAGTTCCAAGTTCTATCGCTATGGTTTGTGTCCTATTGAAGTAGCCCCAAGCAGAGACAAACGAGAATCACTTTCATTGAAAGGGTTTGCCAAGCTTCCAAAAAACTACGACTTTACTGAAATCTCAGCAAACATTTTTTCACCCAATCTTGACGATACTTCCATTTAATGATCAGTACACCGATCCCACTTGGCTCACGAAATTTCGTTTTTCTAGGTTAAACCGTTCCTTTGCAGTAACCATTTTCATGTTTAGGTTTCACTCTGTTTTCTCCTATATGGATACATGCAGTTAGAACTCTAAATCAAACACGGTTTGTGCTAGCTCTTTGAAACTTGGCACAATTATGTAGTTCCAAGTTCTATCGCTATGGTTTGTGTCCTATTGAAGAAGCCCCCAGCAGAGACTGACGAGAATCACTTTAATTGAAAGGGGTTGCCAAGCTTCCAAAAAGTACGAGTTTCCGGAAATCTCAGCAAACATTTTTTCACCCAATCTTGATGATACTTCCATTTAATGATCAGCCCACCAATCCCACTTGGCTCACCAAAATTCGTTCATCTAGGTTAAACCATTCCTTTGCAGTAACTTTTTTCATGTTTAGGTTTCACTCTGTTTTCTCCTATATGGATACATGTAGTTGGAACTCTAAATCAAACACGGTTTGTGCTAGCTCTTTGAAACTTAGCACAATAATGTAGTTCCAAGTTCTATCGCTATGGTTTGTGTCCTATTGAAGTAGGCCCAAGCAGAGACTGACGAGAATCACTTTCCTTGAAAGGGGTTGCCAAGCTTCCAGAAAACTGCGAGTATCCTGAAATCTCAGCAAATATTTTTTCACCCAATCTTGATGATACTTGCAGGTAGTGTTCAGTACACCCATCACACTTGCCTTACCAAATTTCGTTCTGTAGGTTAAACTGTTCCTTTGCAGTAACCGTTTTCATGTTTAGGTTTCACTATGTTTTCTCCTATATGGATACATGTAGTTGGAAATCTAAATCAAACACGGTTTGTGCTAGCTCTTTGAAACTTGGCACAATAATGTAGTTGAAGTTCTATCGCTATGGTTTGTGTCCTATTGAAGTAGCCCCAAGCAGAGACTGACGAGAATCACTTTCATTGAAAGCGGTTGCAATGCTTCCAAAAAGTACGAGTTTCCGGAAATCTCAGCAAACATTATTTCACCCAAACTTGATGATGCTTCCATTTAATGATCAACCCACCAATCCCACTTGGCTCACCAAATTTCGTTCTTCTAGGTTAAACCGTTCCTTTGCAGTAACCGTTTTCATGTTTAGGTTTCACTCTGTTTTCTCCTATGTGGATACATGTTGTTGGAATTCTAAATCAAACACGGTTTGTGCTAGCTCTTTGAAACCTGGCACAATAATGTAGTTCCAAGTTCTATCGCTATGGTTTGTGTCCTATTGAAGTTGGCCCAAGCAGAGACTGACGAGAATCACTTTCATTGAAAGGGGTTGCCAAGCTTCCAAAAAACTACGAGTTTCCTGAAATCTCAGCAAACATTTTTTCACCCAATCTTGATGATACTTGCAGGTAGTGATCAGTACACCCATCCCACTTGGCTCACCCAATTTCGTTCTTCTAGGTTAAATCGTTCCTTTGCAGTAACCGTTTTCATGTTTAGGTATCACTCTGTTTTCTCCTATGTGGATACATGTATTTGGAACTCTAAATCAAACACGGTTTGTGCTAGCTCTTTGAAACTTGGCACAATAATGTAGTTGAAGTTCTATCGCTATGATTTGTGCCCTATTGAAGTAGCCCCAAGCAGAGACTGACGAGAATCACTTTCATTGAAAGCGGTTGCAAGGCTTCCAAAAAGTACGAGTTTCCGGAAATCTCTGCAAATATTTTTTCACCCAAACTTGATGATACTTCCATTTAATGATCAACCCACCAATCCCACTTGGCTCACCAAATTTCGTTCTTCTAGGTTAAACCGTTCCTTTGCAGTAACCGTTTTCATGTTTAGGTTTCACTCTGTTTTCTCCTATGTGGATACATGTTGTTGGAATTCTAAATCAAACACGGTTTGTGCTAGCTCTATGAAACTTGGCACTATAATGCAGTTCCAAGTTCTATCGCTATGGTTTGTGTCCTATTGAAGTAGCCCCAAGCAGAGACAAACGAGAATCACTTTCATTGAAAGGGTTTGCCAAGCTTCCAAAAAACTACGACTTTACTGAAATCTCAGCAAACATTTTTTCACCCAATCTTGACGATACTTCCATTTAATGATCAGTACACCGATCCCACTTGGCTCACGAAATTTCGTTTTTCTAGGTTAAACCGTTCCTTTGCAGTAACCATTTTCATGTTTAGGTTTCACTCTGTTTTCTCCTATATGGATACATGCAGTTAGAACTCTAAATGAAACACGGTTTGAGCTAGCTCTTTGAAACTTGGCACAATTATGTAGTTCCAAGTTCTATCGCTATGGTTTGTGTCCGATTGATGAAGCCCCCAGCAGAGACTGACGAGAATCACTTTAATTGAAAGGGGTTGCCAAGCTTCCAAAAAGTACGAGTTTCCGGAAATCTCAGCAAACATTTTTTCACCCAATCTTGATGATACTTCCATTTAATGATCAGCCCACCAATCCCACTTGGCTCACCAAAATTCGTTCTTCTAGGTTAAACCATTCCTTTGCAGTAACTTTTTTCATGTTTAGGTTTCACTCTGTTTTCTCCTATATGGATACATGTAGTTGGAACTCTAAATCAAACACGGTTTGTGCTAGCTCTTTGAAACTTGGCACAATAATGTAGTTCCAAGTTCTATCGCTATGGTTTGTGTCCTATTGAAGTAGGCCGAAGCAGAGACTGACGAGAATCACTTTCATTGAAAGGGGTTGCCAAGCTTCCAGAAAACTGCGAGTATCCTGAAATCTCAGCAAATATTTTTTCACCCAATCTTGATGATACTTGCAGGTAGTGTTCAGTACACCCATCACACTTGCCTTACCAAATTTCGTTCTGTAGGTTAAACTGTTCCTTTGCAGTAACCGTTTTCATGTTTAGGTTTCACTATGTTTTCTCCTATATGGATACATGTAGTTGGAATTCTAAATCAAACACGGTTTGTGCTAGCTCTTTGAAACTTGGCACAATAATGTAGTTGAAGTTCTATCGCTATGGTTTGTGTCCTATTGAAGTAGCCCCAAGCAGAGACTGACGAGAATCACTTTCATTGAAAGCGGTTGCAATGCTTCCAAAAAGTACGAGTTTCCGGAAATCTCAGCAAACATTATTTCACCCAAACTTGATGATGCTTCCATTTAATGATCAACCCACCAATCCCACTTGGCTCACCAAATTTCGTTCTTCTAGGTTAAACCGTTCCTTTGCAGTAACCGTTTTCATGTTTAGGTTTCACTCTGTTTTCTCCTATGTGGATACATGTTGTTGGAATTCTAAATCAAACACGGTTTGTGCTAGCTCTTTGAAACTTGGCACAATAATGTAGTTCCAAGTTCTATCGCTATGGTTTGTGTCCTATTGAAGTTGGCCCAAGCAGAGACTGACGAGAATCACTTTCATTGAAAGGGGTTGCCAAGCTTCCAAAAAACTACGAGTTTCCTGAAATCTCAGCAAATATTTTTTCACCCAATCTTGATGATACTTGCAGGTAGTGATCAGTACACCCATCCCACTTGGCTCACCCAATTTCGTTCTTCTAGGTTAAATCGTTCCTTTGCAGTAACCGTTTTCATGTTTAGGTATCACTCTGTTTTCTCCTATGTGGATACATGTATTTGGAACTCTAAATCAAACACGGTTTGTGCTAGCTCTTTGAAACTTGGCACAATAATGTAGTTGAAGTTCTATCGCTATGATTTGTGCCCTATTGAAGTAGCCCCAAGCAGAGACTGACGAGAATCACTTTCATTGAAAGCGGTTGCAAGGCTTCCAAAAAGTACGAGTTTCCGGAAATCTCTGCAAATATTTTTTCACCCAAACTTGATGATACTTCCATTTAATGATCAACCCACCAATCCCACTTGGCTCACCAAATTTCGTTCTTCTAGGTTAAACCGTTCCTTTGCAGTAACCGTTTTCATGTTTAGGTTTCACTCTGTTTTCTCCTATGTGGATACATGTTGTTGGAATTCTAAATCAAACACGGTTTGTGCTAGCTCTATGAAACTTGGCACTATAATGCAGTTCCAAGTTCTATCGCTATGGTTTGTGTCCTATTGAAGTAGCCCCAAGCAGAGACAAACGAGAATCACTTTCATTGAAAGGGGTTGCCAAGCTTCCAAAAAACTACGATTTTACTGAAATCTCAGCAAACATTTTTTCACCCAATCTTGACGATACTTCCATTTAATGATCAGTACACCGATCCCACTTGGCTCACGAAATTTCGTTTTTCTAGGTTAAACCGTTCCTTTGCAGTAACCATTTTCATGTTTAGGTTTCACTCTGTTTTCTCCTATATGGATACATGTTGTTGGAACTCTAAATCAAACACGGTTTGTGCTAGCTCTTTGAAACTTGGCACAATAATGTAGTTGAAGTTCTATCGCTATGGTTTGTGTCCTATTGAAGTAGCCCCAAGCAGAGACTGACGAGAATCACTTTCATTGAAAGCGGTTGCAATGCTTCCAAAAAGTACGAGTTTCCGGAAATCTCAGCAAACATTATTTCACCCAAACTTGATGATGCTTCCATTTAATGATCAACCCACCAATACCACTTGGCTCACCAAATTTCGTTCTTCTAGGTTAAACCGTTCCTTTGCAGTAACCGTTTTCATGTTTAGGTTTCACTCTGTTTTCTCCTATGTGGATACATGTTGTTGGAATTCTAAATCAAACACGGTTTGTGCTAGCTCTTTGAAACTTGGCACAATAATGTAGTTCCAAGTTCTATCGCTATGGTTTGTGTCCTATTGAAGTTGGCCCAAGCAGAGACTGACGAGAATCACTTTCATTGAAAGGGGTTGCCAAGCTTCCAAAAAACTACGAGTTTCCTGAAATCTCAGCAAACATTTTTTCACCCAATCTTGATGATACTTGCAGGTAGTGATCAGTACACCCATCCCACTTGGCTCACCCAATTTCGTTCTTCTAGGTTAAATCGTTCCTTTGCAGTAACCGTTTTCATGTTTAGGTTTCACTCTGTTTTCTCCTATATGGATACATGTATTTGGAACTCTAAATCAAACACGGTTTGTGCTAGCTCTTTGAAACTTGGCACAATAATGTAGTTCCAAGTTCTATCGCTATGGTTTGTGTCCTATTGAAGTAGCCCCAAGCAGAGACTGACGAGAATCACTTTCATTGAAAGGGATTGCCAAGCTTCCAAAAAAATACGAGTTTCCTGAAATCTCAGCAAACACTTTTTCACCCAATCTTGATGATACTTCCATGTAATGATCAGCCCAACAACCCACTTGGCTCAACAAATTTCGTTCTGTAGGTTAAACCGTTCCTTTGCAGGAACCATTTTCATGTTTAGGTTTCACTCTGTTTTCTCCTATATGGATACATGTATTTGGAACTCTAAATCAAACACGGTTTGTGCTAGCTCTTTGAAACTTGGCACAATAATGTAGTTCCAAGTTCTATCGCTATGGTTTGTGTCCTATTGAAGTAGCCCCAAGCAGAGACTGAGGAGAATCACTTTCATTGAAAGGGGTTGCCAAGCTTCCAAAAAACTACGAGTTTCCTGAAATCTCAGCAAACATTTTTTCACCCAATCTTGATGATATGTGCAGGTAGTGATCAGTACACGAATCCCACTTGGCTCACCAAATGTCGTTCTTCTAGGTTAAACCGTTCCTTTGCAGTAACCGTTTTCATGTTTAGGTTTCACTCTGTTTTCTCCTATATGGATACATGTAGTTTGAACTCTAAATCAAACACGGTTTGTGCAAGCTCTTTGAAACTTGGCACAATAATGTAGTTCCAAGTTCTATCGCTATGGTTTGTGTCCTATTGAAGTTGGCCCAAGCAGAGACTGACGAGAATCACTTTCATTGAAAGGGGTTGCCAAGCTTCCAAAAAACTACGAGTTTCCTGAAATCTCAGCAAACATTTTTTCACCCAATCTTGATGATACTTGCAGGTAGTGATCAGTACACCCATCCCACTTGGCTCACCCAATTTCGTTCTTCTAGGTTAAATCGTTCCTTTGCAGTAACCGTTTTCATGTTTAGGTATCACTCTGTTTTCTCCTATGTGGATACATGTATTTGGAACTCTAAATCAAACACGGTTTGTGCTAGCTCTTTGAAACTTGGCACAATAATGTAGTTGAAGTTCTATCGCTATGATTTGTGCCCTATTGAAGTAGCCCCAAGCAGAGACTGACGAGAATCACTTTCATTGAAAGCGGTTGCAAGGCTTCCAAAAAGTACGAGTTTCCGGAAATCTCTGCAAATATTTTTTCACCCAAACTTGATGATACTTCCATTTAATGATCAACCCACCAATCCCACTTGGCTCACCAAATTTCGTTCTTCTAGGTTAAACCGTTCCTTTGCAGTAACCGTTTTCATGTTTAGGTTTCACTCTGTTTTCTCCTATGTGGATACATGTTGTTGGAATTCTAAATCAAACACGGTTTGTGCTAGCTCTATGAAACTTGGCACTATAATGCAGTTCCAAGTTCTATCGCTATGGTTTGTGTCCTATTGAAGTAGCCCCAAGCAGAGACAAACGAGAATCACTTTCATTGAAAGGGGTTGCCAAGCTTCCAAAAAACTACGATTTTACTGAAATCTCAGCAAACATTTTTTCACCCAATCTTGACGATACTTCCATTTAATGATCAGTACACCGATCCCACTTGGCTCACGAAATTTCGTTTTTCTAGGTTAAACCGTTCCTTTGCAGTAACCATTTTCATGTTTAGGTTTCACTCTGTTTTCTCCTATATGGATACATGTTGTTGGAACTCTAAATCAAACACGGTTTGTGCTAGCTCTTTGAAACTTGGCACAATAATGTAGTTGAAGTTCTATCGCTATGGTTTGTGTCCTATTGAAGTAGCCCCAAGCAGAGACTGACGAGAATCACTTTCATTGAAAGCGGTTGCAATGCTTCCAAAAAGTACGAGTTTCCGGAAATCTCAGCAAACATTATTTCACCCAAACTTGATGATGCTTCCATTTAATGATCAACCCACCAATCCCACTTGGCTCACCAAATTTCGTTCTTCTAGGTTAAACCGTTCCTTTGCAGTAACCGTTTTCATGTTTAGGTTTCACTCTGTTTTCTCCTATGTGGATACATGTTGTTGGAATTCTAAATCAAACACGGTTTGTGCTAGCTCTTTGAAACTTGGCACAATAATGTAGTTCCAAGTTCTATCGCTATGGTTTGTGTCCTATTGAAGTTGGCCCAAGCAGAGACTGACGAGAATCACTTTCATTGAAAGGGGTTGCCAAGCTTCCAAAAAACTACGAGTTTCCTGAAATCTCAGCAAACATTTTTTCACCCAATCTTGATGATACTTGCAGGTAGTGATCAGTACACCCATCCCACTTGGCTCACCCAATTTCGTTCTTCTAGGTTAAATCGTTCCTTTGCAGTAACCGTTTTCATGTTTAGGTTTCACTCTGTTTTCTCCTATATGGATACATGTATTTGGAACTCTAAATCAAACACGGTTTGTGCTAGCTCTTTGAAACTTGGCACAATAATGTAGTTCCAAGTTCTATCGCTATGGTTTGTGTCCTATTGAAGTAGCCCCAAGCAGAGACTGACGAGAATCACTTTCATTGAAAGGGATTGCCAAGCTTCCAAAAAAATACGAGTTTCCTGAAATCTCAGCAAACACTTTTTCACCCAATCTTGATGATACTTCCATGTAATGATCAGCCCAACAACCCACTTGGCTCAACAAATTTCGTTCTGTAGGTTAAACCGTTCCTTTGCAGGAACCATTTTCATGTTTAGGTTTCACTCTGTTTTCTCCTATATGGATACATGTATTTGGAACTCTAAATCAAACACGGTTTGTGCTAGCTCTTTGAAACTTGGCACAATAATGTAGTTCCAAGTTCTATCGCTATGGTTTGTGTCCTATTGAAGTAGCCCCAAGCAGAGACTGAGGAGAATCACTTTCATTGAAAGGGGTTGCCAAGCTTCCAAAAAACTACGAGTTTCCTGAAATCTCAGCAAACATTTTTTCACCCAATCTTGATGATATGTGCAGGTAGTGATCAGTACACGAATCCCACTTGGCTCACCAAATTTCGTTCTTCTAGGTTAAACCGTTCCTTTGCAGTAACCGTTTTCATGTTTAGGTTTCACTCTGTTTTCTCCTATATGGATACATGTAGTTTGAACTCTAAATCAAACACGGTTTGTGCAAGCTCTTTGAAACTTGGCACAATAATGTAGTTCCAAGTTCTATCGCTATGGTTTGTGTCTTATTGAAGTAGTCCCAAGCAGATACTGACAAGAATCACTTTCATTGAAAGGGGTTGCCAAGCTTCCAAAAAACTACGAGATTCCGGAAATCTCAGCAAACATTTTTTCACCCAATCTTGATGATACTTCCATTTAATGATCAGCCCACCAATCCCACTTGGCTCACCAAATTTCATTCTTCTAGGTTAAACAGTTGATTTGCAGTAACCGTTTTCGTGTTTGGGTTTCACTCTGTTTTCTCCTATATGGATACATGTATTTGGAACTCTAAATCAAACACGGTTTGTGCTAGCTCTTTGAAACTTGGTACAATAATGTACTTCCAAGTTCTATCGCTATGGTTTCTGTCCTATTGAAGTAGGCCCAAGCAGAGACTGACGAGAATCACTTTCATTGAACGGGGTTGCCAAGCTTCCAAAAAACTAAGAGCTTCCTGAAATCTCAGCAAACATTTTTTCACAAAATCTTGATGATACTTCCATTTAATGATCAGAAAACCAATCCCACTTGGCTCACCAAATTTCGTTTTTCTAGGTTAAACCGTTCCTTTGCAGTAACCGTTTTCATGTTTAGGTTTCAGTCTGTTTTCTCCTATATGGATACATGTAGTTGGAACTCTAAATCAAACACGGTTTGTGCTAGCTCTTTGAAACTTGGCACAATAATGTAGTTCCAAGTTCTATCGCTATGGTTTGTGTCCTATTGAAGAAGCCCAAAGCAGAGACTGACGAGAATCACCTTCATTGAAAGGGCTTGCCAAGCTTCCAAAAAACTACGAGTTTCCTGAAATCTCAGCAAACATTTTTTCACCCAATCTTGATGATGATTCCATTTAATGATCAGCCCACCAATCCCACTTGGCTCACCAAATTTCGTTCTTCTAGGTTAAACCGTTCCTTTGCAGTAACTGTTTTTATGTTCAGGTTTCACTCTGTTTTCTCCTATATGGATACATGCAGTTGGAACTCTAAATCAAACACGGTTTGTGCTATCTCTTTGAAACTTGGCACAATAATGTAGTACTAAGTTCTATCGCTATGGTTTGTGTCCTATTGAAGTAGCCCCAAGCAGAGACTGACGAGAATCACTTTCATTGAAAGGGGTTGCCAAGCTTCCAGAAAACTGCGAGTTTCCTGAAATCTTAGCAAACATTTTTTCACCCAATCTTGATGATACTTGCAGGTAATGATGAGTACACCAATCCCACTTTCTCACCAAATTTCGTTCTTCTAGGTTAAACTGTTCCTTTGCAGAAACCGTTTTCATGTTTAGGTTTCACTCTGTTTTCTCCTATATGGAAACATGTAGTTGGAACTGTAAATCAAACACGGTTTGTGCTACCTCTTTGAAACTTGGCACAATAATGTAGTTCCAAGTTCTATCGCTATGGTTTGTGTCCTATTGAAGTAGCCCCAAGCAGAGACTGACGAGAATCACTTTCCTTGAAAGGGGTTGCCAAGTTTACAAAAAACAACGAGTTTCCTGAAATCTCAGCAAACATTTTTTCACAAAATATTGATGATACTTCCATTTAATGATCAGCCCACCAATCCCACTTGGCTTACCAAATTTCATTCTTCTAGGTTAAACCGTTCCTTTGCCGTAACCGTTTTCATGTTTAGGTTTCACTC
>NW_027552743.1:0-60419 GCF_045843805.1 Urocitellus parryii | reverse complement strand
GAGAATCCCTTTCATTGAAAGGGGTTGCCAAGCTTCCAAAAAACTGCGAGTTTCCTGAAATCTCAGCAAACATTTTTTCACCCAATCTTGATGATACTTCTATTTAATGATCGAGTACACCAATCCCACTTGGCTCACCAAATTTCGTTCTTCTAGGTTAAACCGTTCCTTTGCAGTAACCGTTTTCATGTTTAGGTTTCACTCTGTTTTCTCCTATATGGATACATGTAGTTGGAACTCTAAATCAAACACGGTTTGTGCTAGCTCTTTGAAACTTGGCACAATAATGTATTTCCAAGTTCTATCACTATGGTTTTTGTGCTATTGAAATAGCCCCATCAGAGACTGACGAGAATCCCTTTCATTGAAAGGGGTTGCCAAGCTTCCAAAAAACTACGAGTTTCCTGAGATCTCAGCTGACATTTTTTCGCCCAATCTTGATGATACTTCCATTTAATGATCACCCACTTGGCTCACCAATTTCGTTCTTCTAGGTTAAACCGTTCCTTTGCAGTAATCGTTTTCATATTTAGGTTTCACTCTGTTTTCTCCTATATAGATACATGTAGTTGGAACTCTAAAATCAAACACGGTTTGTGCTAGCTCTTTGAAACTTGGCACAATAATGTAGTTCCAAGTTCTATCACTAGGGTTTGTGTGCTATTGAAGTAGCCCCAAGCAGCGAATGATGAGAATCCCTTTCATTGAAAGGGGTTGCCAAGCTTCCAAAAAACTACGAGTTTCCTGAAATCTCAGCAAAACATTTTTTCACCCATTCTTGATGATACTTCCATTTAATGATCAGTACACCAATCCCACTTGGCTCACCAAAATTTCCTTCTTCTAGGTTAAACCGTTCCTTTGCAGTAACTGTTTTCATGTTTAGGTTTCACTCTGTTTTCTCCTATATGGATACATGTAGTTGGAACTCTAAATCAAACACGGTTTGTGCTAGCTCTTTGAAACTTGGCACAATAATATAGTTCAAAGTTCTATCGCTATGGTTTGTGTGCTATTGGAAGTAGCCCCAAGCAGAGACTGACGAGAATCCCTTTCATTGAAAGAGGTTGCCAAGCTTCCAAAAAACTGCGAGTTTCCCTGAAATCTCAGCAAACATTTTTTCACCCAATCTTGATGATACTTGCAGGTAGTGATCAGTACACGAATCCCACTTGGCTCACCAAATTTCGTTCTTCTAGGTTAAACCGTTCCTTTGCAGTAACCGTTTTCATGTTTAGGTTTCACTCTGTTTTCTCCTATATGGATACATGTAGTTGGAACTCTAAATCAAACACGGTTTGTGCTAGCTCTTTGAAACTTGGCACAATAATGTAGTTCCAAGTTCTATCGCTATGGTTTGTGTGCTATTGAAGTAGCCCCAAGCAGAGACTGACGAGAATCCCTTTCATTGAAAGGGGTTGCCAAGCTTCCAAAAATCTACGAGTTTCCTGAAATTCCAGCCAAACATTTTTTCACCCAATCTTGATGATACTTCTATTTAAAGATCAGTACACCAATCCCACTTGGCTCACCAAATTTCGTTCTTCTACGTTAAACCGTTCCTTTGCAGTAACCGTTTTCATGTTTAGGTTTCACTCTGTTTTCTCCTATATGGATACATGTAGTTGGAACTCTAAATCAAACACGGTTTGTGCTAGCTCTTTGAAACTTGGCACAATAATGTAGTTCCAAGTTCTATCGCTATGGTTTGTGTGCTATTGAAAGTAGCCCCAAGCAGAGACTGACGAGAATCCCTTTCATTGAAAGGGGTTGCCAAGCTTCCAAAAATCTACGAGTTTCCTGAAATCTCAGCAAACATTTTTTCACCCAATCTTGATGATACTTCTATTTAAAGATCAGTACACCAATCCCACTTGGCTCACCAAATTTCGTTCTTCTAGGTTAAACCGTTCCTTTGCAGTAACCGTTTTCAAGTTTAGGTTTCACTCTGTTTTCTCCTATATGGATACATGTAGTTGGAACTCTAAATCAAACACGGTTTGTGCTAGCTCTTTGAAACTTGGCACAATAATGTAGTTCCAAGTTCTATCGCTATGGTTTGTGTGCTATTGAAGTAGCCCCAGGCAGAGACTGACGAGAATCCCTTTCAATGAAAGGGGATGCCAAGCTTCCAAAAAACTACGAGTTTCCTGAAATCTCAGCAGACATTTTTTCACCCAATCTTGATGATACTTCAATTTAATGATCAGTACACCAATCCCACTTGGCTCACCAAATTTCGTTCTTCTAGGTTAAACCGTTCCTTTGCAGTAACCGTTTTTCATGTTTAGGTTTCACTCTGTTTTCTCCTATATGGATACATGTAGTTGGAACTCTAAAATCAAACACGGTTTGTGCTAGCTCTTTGAAACTTGGCACAATAATGTAGTTCCAAGTTCTATCGCTATGGTTTGTGTGCTATTGAAGTAGCCCCAAGCAGAGACTGACAAGAATCCCTTTCATTGAAAGGGGTTGCCAAGCTTCCAAAAAACTGCGAGTTTCCTGAAATCTCAGCAAACATTTTTTCACTCAATCTTGATGATACTTGCAGGTAGTGATCAGTACCCGAATCCCACTTGGCTCACCAAATTTCGTTCTTTACGTTAAACCGTTCCTTTGCAGTAACCGTTTTCATGTTTAGCTTTCACTCTGTTTTCTCCTATACGGATACATGTAGTTGGAACTCTAAATCAAACACGGTTTGTGCTAGCTCTATGAAACTTGGCACAATAATGTAGTTCCAAGTTCTATTGCTATGGTTTGTGTGCTATTGAAGTAGCCCCAAGCAGAGACTGACGAGAATCCCTTTCATTGAAAGGGGTTGCCAAGCTTCCAAAAATCTACGAGTTTCCTGAAATCTCAGCAAACATTTTCTCACCCAATCTTGATGATACTTCTATTTAAAGATCAGTACACCAATCCCACTTGGCTCACCAAATTTCGTTCTTCTAGATTAAACCGTTCCTTTGCAGTAACCGTTTTCATGTTTAGTTTCACTCTGTTTTCTCCTATATGGATACATGTAGTTGGAACTCTAAATCAAACACGGTTTTGTGCTAGCTCTTTGAAACTTGGCACAATAATGTAGTTCCAAGTTCTATGGCTATGGTTTGTGTGCTATTGAAGTAGCCCAAGCAGAGACTGACGAGAATGCCTTTCATTGAACGGGGTTATCAAGCTTCCAAAAACTACGAGTTTCCCTGAAATCTCAGCTAACATTTTTCACCCAATATTGATGATACTTCCATTTAATGATCAGTACACCAATCCCACGTGGCTGACCAAATTTCCTTCTTCTAGGTTAAACCGTTCCTTTGCAGTAACCGTTTTCATGTTTAGGTTTCACTCTGTTTTCTCCTATATGGATACATGTAGTTGGAACTCTAAATCAAACACCGTTTGTGCTAGCTCTTTGAAACTAGGCACAATAATATAGTTCCAAGTTCTATCGCTATGGTTTGTGTGCTTTGAAGTAGCCCCAAACAGAGACTGACGAGAATCCCTTTCATTGAAACGGGTTGCCAAGCTTCCAAAAAACTACGAGTTTCCTGAAAATATCAGCAAACATTTTTTCACCCAATCTTGATGATACTTCCATTTAATGATCAGTACACGAATCCCACTTGGCTCACCAAATTCGTTCTTCTAAGTTAAACCGTTCCTTTGCAGTAACCGTTTTCATATTTAGGTTCTCTCTGTTTTCTCCTATATGGATACATGTAGTTGGAACTCTAAATCAAACACGGTTTGTGCTAGCTCTTTGAAACTTGGCACAATAATGTAGTTCCAAGTTCTATCGCTATGGTTTGTGTGCTATTGAAGTAGCCCCAATCAGAGACTGACGAGAATCCCTTTCATGAAAGGGTTGCCAAGTTTCCAAAAAACTACGAGTTTCCTGAAAATCTCAGCAAACATTTTTTCACCCAATCTTGATGATACTTCTATTTAATGATCAGTACACCAATCCCACTTGGCTCACCAAATTTCGTTCTTCTAGGTTAAACCGTTCCTTTGCAGTAACCGTTTTCATGTTTAGGTTTCACTCTGTTTTCTCCTATATGGATACATGTAGTTGGAACTCTAAATCAAACACGGTTTGTGCTAGCTCTTTGAAACGTGGCACAATAATGTAGTTCCAAGTTCTATCGCTATGGTTTGTGTGCTATTGAAGTAGCACCAATCAGAGACTGACGAGAATCCCTTTCAATGAAAGGGGTTGCCAAGCTTCCAAAAAACTACGAGTTTCCTGAAATCTCAGCAAACATTTTTTCACCCAATCTTGATGATACTTCTATTTAATGATCAGTACACCAATCCCACTTGGCTCACCAAATTTCGTTCTTCTAGGTTAAACCGTTCCTTTGCAGTAACCGTTTTCATGTTTAGGTTTCACTCTGTTTTCTCCTATATGGATACATGTAGTTGGAACTCTAATCAAACACGGTTTGTGCTAGCTCTTTGAAACTTGGCACAATAATGTAGTTCCAAGTTCTATCACTATGGTTTGTGTGCTATTGAAGTAGCCCCAAGCAGAGACTGACGAGAATCCCTTTCATTGAAAGGGGTTGCCAAGCTTCCAAAAATCTACGAGTTTCCTGAAATCTCAGCAAACATTTTTTCACCCAATCTTGATGATACTTCTATTAAAGATCAGTACACCAATCCCACTTGGCTCACCAAATTTCGTTCTTCTACGTTAAACCGTTCCTTTGCAGTAACCGTTTTCAAGTTTAGGTTTCACTCTGTTTTCTCCTATATGGATACATGTAGTTGGAACTCTAAATCAAACACGGTTTGTGCTAGCTCTTTGAAACTTGGCACAATAATGTAGTTCCAAGTTCTATCGCTATGGTTTGTGTGCTATTGAAGTAGCCCCAAGCAGAGACTGACGAGAATCCCTTTCAATGAAAGGGGATGCCAAGCTTCCAAAAAACTACGAGTTTCCTGAAATCTCAGCAGACATTTTTTCACCCAATCTTGATGATACTTCAATTTAATGATCAGTACACCAATCCCACTTGGCTCACCAAATTTCGTTCTTCTAGGTTAAACCGTTCCTTTGCAGTAACCGTTTTCATGTTTAGGTTTCACTCTGTTTTCTCCTATATGGATACATGTAGTTGGAACTCTAAATCAAACACGGTTTGTGCTAGCTCTTTGAAACTTGGCACAATAATGTAGTTCCAAGTTCTATCGCTATGGTTTGTGTGCTATTGAAGTAGCCCCAAGCAGAGACTGACAAGAATCCCTTTCATTGAAAGGGGTTGCCAAGCTTCCAAAAAACTGCGAGTTTCCTGAAATCTCAGCAAACATTTTTTCACTCAATCTTGATGATACTTGCAGGTAGTGATCAGTACCCGAATCCCACTTGGCTCACCAAATTTCGTTCTTTACGTTAAACCGTTCCTTTGCAGTAACCGTTTTCATGTTTAGCTTTCACTCTGTTTTCTCCTATACGGATACATGTAGTTGGAACTCTAAATCAAACACGGTTTGTGCTAGCTCTATGAAACTTGGCACAATAATGTAGTTCCAAGTTCTATTGCTATGGTTTGTGTGCTATTGAAGTAGCCCCAAGCAGAGACTGACGAGAATCCCTTTCATTGAAAGGGGTTGCCAAGCTTCCAAAAATCTACGAGTTTCCTGAAATCTCAGCAAACATTTTTTCACCCAATCTTGATGATACTTCTATTTAAAGATCAGTACACCAATCCCACTTGGCTCACCAAATTTCGTTCTTCTACGTTAAACCGTTCCTTTGCAGTAACCGTTTTCATGTTTAGGTTTCACTCTGTTTTCTCCTATATGGATACATGTAGTTGGAACTCTAAATCAAACACCGTTTGTGCTAGCTCTTTGAAACTAGGCACAATAATATAGTTCCAAGTTCTATCGCTATGGTTTGTGTGCTATTGAAGTAGCCCCAAGCAGAGAATGACGAGAATCCCTTTCATTGAAAGGGGTTGCCAAGCTTCCAAAAAACTACGAGTTTCCTGAAATCTCAGCAAACATTTTTTCCCCCAATCTTGATGATACTTCCATTTAATGATCAGTACACCAATCCCACTTGGCACACCAAATTTCGTTCTTCTAGATTAAACCGTTCCTTTGCAGTAACCGTTTTCATGTTTAGGTTTCACTCTGTTTTCTCCTATATGGATACATGTAGTTGGAACTCTAAATCAAACACGGTTTGTGCTAGCTCTTTGAAACTTGGCACAATAATGTAGTTCCAAGTTCTATCGCTATGGTTTGTGTGCTATTGAAGTAGCCCCAAACAGAGACTGACGAGAATCCCTTTCATTGAAAGGGGTTGCCAAGCTTCCAAAAAACTACGAGTTTCCTGAAATATCAGCAAACATTTTTTCACCCAATCTTGATGATACTTCCATTTAATGATCAGTACACGAATCCCACTTGGCTCACCAAATTTCGTTCTTCTAAGTTAAACCGTTCCTTTGCAGTAACCGTTTTCATGTTTAGGTTTCACTCTGTTTTCTCCTATATGGATACATGTAGTTGGAACTCTAAATCAAACACGGTTTGTGCTAGCTCTTTGAAACTTGGCACAATAATGTAGTTCCAAGTTCTATCGCTATGGTTTGTGTGCTATTGAAGTAGCCCCAAGCAGAGAATGACGAGAATCCCTTTCATTGAAAGGGGTTGCCAAGCTTCCAAAAAACTGCGAGTTTCCTGAAATCTCAGCAAACATTTTTTCACTCAATCTTGATGATACTTGCAGGTAGTGATCAGTACCCGAATCCCACTTGGCTCACCAAATTTCGTTCTTTACGTTAAACCGTTCCTTTGCAGTAACCGTTTTCATGTTTAGCTTTCACTCTGTTTTCTCCTATACGGATACATGTAGTTGGAACTCTAAATCAAACACGGTTTGTGCTAGCTCTATGAAACTTGGCACAATAATGTAGTTCCAAGTTCTATTGCTATGGTTTGTGTGCTATTGAAGTAGCCCCAAGCAGAGACTGACGAGAATCCCTTTCATTGAAAGGGGTTGCCAAGCTTCCAAAAATCTACGAGTTTCCTGAAATCTCAGCAAACATTTTCTCACCCAATCTTGATGATACTTCTATTTAAAGATCAGTACACCAATCCAACTTGGCTCACCAAATTTCGTTCTTCTAGATTAAACCGTTCCTTTGCAGTAACCGTTTTCATGTTTAGGTTTCACTCTGTTTTCTCCTATATGGATACATGTAGTTGGAACTCTAAATCAAACACGGTTTGTGCTAGCTCTTTGAAACTTGGCACAATAATGTAGTTCCAAGTTCTATGGCTATGGTTTGTGTGCTATTGAAGTAGCCCCAAGCAGAGACTGACGAGAATGCCTTTCATTGAACGGGGTTATCAAGCTTCCAAAAAACTACGAGTTTCCTGAAATCTCAGCTAACATTTTTTCACCCAATATTGATGATACTTCCATTTAATGATCAGTACACCAATCCCACGTGGCTGACCAAATTTCGTTCTTCTAGGTTAAACCGTTCCTTTGCAGTAACCGTTTTCATGTTTAGGTTTCACTCTGTTTTCTCCTATATGGATACATGTAGTTGGAACTCTAAATCAAACACGGTTTGTGCTAGCTCTTTGAAACTTGGCACAATAATGTAGTTCCAAGTTCTATCGCTATGGTTTGTGTGCTATTGAAGTAGCCCCAAGCAGAGACTGACGAGAATGCCTTTCATTGAAAGGGGTTGCCAAGCTTCCAAAAAACTGCGAGTTTCCTGAAATCTCAGCAAACATTTTTTCACCCAATCTTGATGATACTTGCAGGTAGTGATCAGTACATGAATCCCACTTGGCTCACTAAATTTTGTTCTTCTAGGTTAAAACGTTCCTTTGCAGTAACCGTTTTCATGTTTAGGTTTCACTCTGTTTTCTCCTATTTGGATACATGTAGTTGGAACTCTAAATCAAACACGGTTTGTGCTAGCTCTTTGAAACTTGGCACAATAATGTAGTTCCAAGTTCTATCGCTATGGTTTGTGTGCTATTGAAGTAGCCCCAAGCAGAGACTGACGAGAATCCCTTTCATTGAAAGGGGTTGCCAAGCTTCCAAAAAACTGCGAGTTTCCTGAAATCTCAGCAAACATTTTTTCACCCAATCTTGATGATACTTCTATTTAATGATCAGTACACCAATCCCACTTGGCTCACCAAATTTCGTTCTTCTAGGTTAAACCGTTCCTTTGCAGTAACCGTTTTCATGTTTAGGTTTCACTCTGTTTTCTCCTATATGGATACATGTAGTTGGAACTCTAAATCAAACACGGTTTGTGCTAGCTCTTTGAAACTTGGCACAATAATGTATTTCCAAGTTCTATCACTATGGTTTTTGTGCTATTGAAATAGCCCCATCAGAGACTGACGAGAATCCCTTTCATTGAAAGGGGTTGCCAAGCTTCCAAAAAACTACGAGTTTCCTGAGATCTCAGCTGACATTTTTTCGCCCAATCTTGATGATACTTCCATTTAATGATCAGTACACCAATCCCACTTGGCTCACCAATTTCGTTCTTCTAGGTTAAACCGTTCCTTTGCAGTAATCGTTTTCATATTTAGGTTTCACTCTGTTTTCTCCTATATAGATACATGTAGTTGGAACTCTAAATCAAACACGGTTTGTGCTAGCTCTTTGAAACTTGGCACAATAATGTAGTTCCAAGTTCTATCACTAGGGTTTGTGTGCTATTGAAGTAGCCCCAAGCAGCGAATGATGAGAATCCCTTTCATTGAAAGGGGTTGCCAAGCTTCCAAAAAACTACGAGTTTCCTGAAATCTCAGCAAACATTTTTTCACCCATTCTTGATGATACTTCCATTTAATGATCAGTACACCAATCCCACTTGGCTCACCAAATTTCCTTCTTCTAGGTTAAACCGTTCCTTTGCAGTAACTGTTTTCATGTTTAGGTTTCACTCTGTTTTCTCCTATATGGATACATGTAGTTGGAACTCTAAATCAAACACGGTTTGTGCTAGCTCTTTGAAACTTGGCACAATAATATAGTTCAAAGTTCTATCGCTATGGTTTGTGTGCTATTGAAGTAGCCCCAAGCAGAGACTGACGAGAATCCCTTTCATTGAAAGAGGTTGCCAAGCTTCCAAAAAACTGCGAGTTTCCTGAAATCTCAGCAAACATTTTTTCACCCAATCTTGATGATACTTGCAGGTAGTGATCAGTACACGAATCCCACTTGGCTCACCAAATTTCGTTCTTCTAGGTTAAACCGTTCCTTTGCAGTAACCGTTTTCATGTTTAGGTTTCACTCTGTTTTCTCCTATATGGATACATGTAGTTGGAACTCTAAATCAAACACGGTTTGTGCTAGCTCTTTGAAACTTGGCACAATAATGTAGTTCCAAGTTCTATCGCTATGGTTTGTGTGCTATTGAAGTAGCCCCAAGCAGAGACTGACGAGAATCCCTTTCATTGAAAGGGGTTGCCAAGCTTCCAAAAATCTACGAGTTTCCTGAAATCTCAGCAAACATTTTTTCACCCAATCTTGATGATACTTCTATTTAAAGATCAGTACACCAATCCCACTTGGCTCACCAAATTTCGTTCTTCTACGTTAAACCGTTCCTTTGCAGTAACCGTTTTCATGTTTAGGTTTCACTCTGTTTTCTCCTATATGGATACATGTAGTTGGAACTCTAAATCAAACACGGTTTGTGCTAGCTCTTTGAAACTTGGCACAATAATGTAGTTCCAAGTTCTATCGCTATGGTTTGTGTGCTATTGAAGTAGCCCCAAGCAGAGACTGACGAGAATCCCTTTCATTGAAAGGGGTTGCCAAGCTTCCAAAAATCTACGAGTTTCCTGAAATCTCAGCAAACATTTTTTCACCCAATCTTGATGATACTTCTATTTAAAGATCAGTACACCAATCCCACTTGGCTCACCAAATTTCGTTCTTCTAGGTTAAACCGTTCCTTTGCAGTAACCGTTTTCAAGTTTAGGTTTCACTCTGTTTTCTCCTATATGGATACATGTAGTTGGAACTCTAAATCAAACACGGTTTGTGCTAGCTCTTTGAAACTTGGCACAATAATGTAGTTCCAAGTTCTATCGCTATGGTTTGTGTGCTATTGAAGTAGCCCCAGGCAGAGACTGACGAGAATCCCTTTCAATGAAAGGGGATGCCAAGCTTCCAAAAAACTACGAGTTTCCTGAAATCTCAGCAGACATTTTTTCACCCAATCTTGATGATACTTCAATTTAATGATCAGTACACCAATCCCACTTGGCTCACCAAATTTCGTTCTTCTAGGTTAAACCGTTCCTTTGCAGTAACCGTTTTCATGTTTAGGTTTCACTCTGTTTTCTCCTATATGGATACATGTAGTTGGAACTCTAAATCAAACACGGTTTGTGCTAGCTCTTTGAAACTTGGCACAATAATGTAGTTCCAAGTTCTATCGCTATGGTTTGTGTGCTATTGAAGTAGCCCCAAGCAGAGACTGACAAGAATCCCTTTCATTGAAAGGGGTTGCCAAGCTTCCAAAAAACTGCGAGTTTCCTGAAATCTCAGCAAACATTTTTTCACTCAATCTTGATGATACTTGCAGGTAGTGATCAGTACCCGAATCCCACTTGGCTCACCAAATTTCGTTCTTTACGTTAAACCGTTCCTTTGCAGTAACCGTTTTCATGTTTAGCTTTCACTCTGTTTTCTCCTATACGGATACATGTAGTTGGAACTCTAAATCAAACACGGTTTGTGCTAGCTCTATGAAACTTGGCACAATAATGTAGTTCCAAGTTCTATTGCTATGGTTTGTGTGCTATTGAAGTAGCCCCAAGCAGAGACTGACGAGAATCCCTTTCATTGAAAGGGGTTGCCAAGCTTCCAAAAATCTACGAGTTTCCTGAAATCTCAGCAAACATTTTCTCACCCAATCTTGATGATACTTCTATTTAAAGATCAGTACACCAATCCCACTTGGCTCACCAAATTTCGTTCTTCTAGATTAAACCGTTCCTTTGCAGTAACCGTTTTCATGTTTAGGTTTCACTCTGTTTTCTCCTATATGGATACATGTAGTTGGAACTCTAAATCAAACACGGTTTGTGCTAGCTCTTTGAAACTTGGCACAATAATGTAGTTCCAAGTTCTATGGCTATGGTTTGTGTGCTATTGAAGTAGCCCCAAGCAGAGACTGACGAGAATGCCTTTCATTGAACGGGGTTATCAAGCTTCCAAAAAACTACGAGTTTCCTGAAATCTCAGCTAACATTTTTTCACCCAATATTGATGATACTTCCATTTAATGATGATCAGTATCACAATCCCACGTGGCTGACCAAATTTCCTTCTTCTAGGTTAAACCGTTCCTTTGCAGTAACCGTTTTCATGTTTAGGTTTCACTCTGTTTTCTCCTATATGGATACATGTAGTTGGAACTCTAAATCAAACACCGTTTGTGCTAGCTCTTTGAAACTAGGCACAATAATATAGTTCCAAGTTCTATCGCTATGGTTTGTGTGCTATTGAAGTAGCCCCAAACAGAGACTGACGAGAATCCCTTTCATTGAAACGGGTTGCCAAGCTTCCAAAAAACTACGAGTTTCCTGAAATATCAGCAAACATTTTTTCACCCAATCTTGATGATACTTCCATTTAATGATCAGTACACGAATCCCACTTGGCTCACCAAATTTCGTTCTTCTAAGTTAAACCGTTCCTTTGCAGTAACCGTTTTCATATTTAGGTTTCTCTCTGTTTTCTCCTATATGGATACATGTAGTTGGAACTCTAAATCAAACACGGTTTGTGCTAGCTCTTTGAAACTTGGCACAATAATGTAGTTCCAAGTTCTATCGCTATGGTTTGTGTGCTATTGAAGTAGCCCCAATCAGAGACTGACGAGAATCCCTTTCAATGAAAGGGGTTGCCAAGTTTCCAAAAAACTACGAGTTTCCTGAAATCTCAGCAAACATTTTTTCACCCAATCTTGATGATACTTCTATTTAATGATCAGTACACCAATCCCACTTGGCTCACCAAATTTCGTTCTTCTAGGTTAAACCGTTCCTTTGCAGTAACCGTTTTCATGTTTAGGTTTCACTCTGTTTTCTCCTATATGGATACATGTAGTTGGAACTCTAAATCAAACACGGTTTGTGCTAGCTCTTTGAAACGTGGCACAATAATGTAGTTCCAAGTTCTATCGCTATGGTTTGTGTGCTATTGAAGTAGCACCAATCAGAGACTGACGAGAATCCCTTTCAATGAAAGGGGTTGCCAAGCTTCCAAAAAACTACGAGTTTCCTGAAATCTCAGCAAACATTTTTTCACCCAATCTTGATGATACTTCTATTTAATGATCAGTACACCAATCCCACTTGGCTCACCAAATTTCGTTCTTCTAGGTTAAACCGTTCCTTTGCAGTAACCGTTTTCATGTTTAGGTTTCACTCTGTTTTCTCCTATATGGATACATGTAGTTGGAACTCTAAATCAAACACGGTTTGTGCTAGCTCTTTGAAACTTGGCACAATAATGTAGTTCCAAGTTCTATCACTATGGTTTGTGTGCTATTGAAGTAGCCCCAAGCAGAGACTGACGAGAATCCCTTTCATTGAAAGGGGTTGCCAAGCTTCCAAAATCTACGAGTTTCCTGAAATCTCAGCAAACATTTTTTCACCCAATCTTGATGATACTTCTATTAAAGATCAGTACACCAATCCCACTTGGCTCACCAAATTTCGTTCTTCTACGTTAAACCGTTCCTTTGCAGTAACCGTTTTCAAGTTTAGGTTTCACTCTGTTTTCTCCTATATGGATACATGTAGTTGGAACTCTAAATCAAACACGGTTTGTGCTAGCTCTTTGAAACTTGGCACAATAATGTAGTTCCAAGTTCTATCGCTATGGTTTGTGTGCTATTGAAGTAGCCCCAAGCAGAGACTGACGAGAATCCCTTTCAATGAAAGGGATGCCAAGCTTCCAAAAAACTACGAGTTTCCTGAAATCTCAGCAGACATTTTTTCACCCAATCTTGATGATACTTCAATTTAATGATCAGTACACCAATCCCACTTGGCTCACCAAATTTCGTTCTTCTAGGTTAAACCGTTCCTTTGCAGTAACCGTTTTCATGTTTAGGTTTCACTCTGTTTTCTCCTATATGGATACATGTAGTTGGAACTCTAAATCAAACACGGTTTGTGCTAGCTCTTTGAAACTTGGCACAATAATGTAGTTCCAAGTTCTATCGCTATGGTTTGTGTGCTATTGAAGTAGCCCCAAGCAGAGACTGACAAGAATCCCTTTCATTGAAAGGGTTGCCAAGCTTCCAAAAAACTGCGAGTTTCCTGAAATCTCAGCAAACATTTTTTCACTCAATCTTGATGATACTTGCAGGTAGTGATCAGTACCCGAATCCCACTTGGCTCACCAAATTTCGTTCTTTACGTTAAACCGTTCCTTTGCAGTAACCGTTTTCATGTTTAGCTTTCACTCTGTTTTCTCCTATACGGATACATGTAGTTGGAACTCTAAATCAAACACGGTTTGTGCTAGCTCTATGAAACTTGGCACAATAATGTAGTTCCAAGTTCTATTGCTATGGTTTGTGTGCTATTGAAGTAGCCCCAAGCAGAGACTGACGAGAATCCCTTTCATTGAAAGGGGTTGCCAAGCTTCCAAAAATCTACGAGTTTCCTGAAATCTCAGCAAACATTTTTTCACCCAATCTTGATGATACTTCTATTTAAAGATCAGTACACCAATCCCACTTGGCTCACCAAATTTCGTTCTTCTACGTTAAACCGTTCCTTTGCAGTAACCGTTTTCATGTTTAGGTTTCACTCTGTTTTCTCCTATATGGATACATGTAGTTGGAACTCTAAATCAAACACCGTTTGTGCTAGCTCTTTGAAACTAGGCACAATAATATAGTTCCAAGTTCTATCGCTATGGTTTGTGTGCTATTGAAGTAGCCCCAAGCAGAGAATGACGAGAATCCCTTTCATTGAAAGGGGTTGCCAAGCTTCCAAAAAACTACGAGTTTCCTGAAATCTCAGCAAACATTTTTTCCCCCAATCTTGATGATACTTCCATTTAATGATCAGTACACCAATCCCACTTGGCACACCAAATTTCGTTCTTCTAGATTAAACCGTTCCTTTGCAGTAACCGTTTTCATGTTTAGGTTTCACTCTGTTTTCTCCTATATGGATACATGTAGTTGGAACTCTAAATCAAACACGGTTTGTGCTAGCTCTTTGAAACTTGGCACAATAATGTAGTTCCAAGTTCTATCGCTATGGTTTGTGTGCTATTGAAGTAGCCCCAAACAGAGACTGACGAGAATCCCTTTCATTGAAAGGGGTTGCCAAGCTTCCAAAAAACTACGAGTTTCCTGAAATATCAGCAAACATTTTTTCACCCAATCTTGATGATACTTCCATTTAATGATCAGTACACGAATCCCACTTGGCTCACCAAATTTCGTTCTTCTAAGTTAAACCGTTCCTTTGCAGTAACCGTTTTCATGTTTAGGTTTCACTCTGTTTTCTCCTATATGGATACATGTAGTTGGAACTCTAAATCAAACACGGTTTGTGCTAGCTCTTTGAAACTTGGCACAATAATGTAGTTCCAAGTTCTATCGCTATGGTTTGTGTGCTATTGAAGTAGCCCCAAGCAGAGAATGACGAGAATCCCTTTCATTGAAAGGGGTTGCCAAGCTTCCAAAAAACTGCGAGTTTCCTGAAATCTCAGCAAACATTTTTTCACTCAATCTTGATGATACTTGCAGGTAGTGATCAGTACCCGAATCCCACTTGGCTCACCAAATTTCGTTCTTTACGTTAAACCGTTCCTTTGCAGTAACCGTTTTCATGTTTAGCTTTCACTCTGTTTTCTCCTATACGGATACATGTAGTTGGAACTCTAAATCAAACACGGTTTGTGCTAGCTCTATGAAACTTGGCACAATAATGTAGTTCCAAGTTCTATTGCTATGGTTTGTGTGCTATTGAAGTAGCCCCAAGCAGAGACTGACGAGAATCCCTTTCATTGAAAGGGGTTGCCAAGCTTCCAAAAATCTACGAGTTTCCTGAAATCTCAGCAAACATTTTCTCACCCAATCTTGATGATACTTCTATTTAAAGATCAGTACACCAATCCAACTTGGCTCACCAAATTTCGTTCTTCTAGATTAAACCGTTCCTTTGCAGTAACCGTTTTCATGTTTAGGTTTCACTCTGTTTTCTCCTATATGGATACATGTAGTTGGAACTCTAAATCAAACACGGTTTGTGCTAGCTCTTTGAAACTTGGCACAATAATGTAGTTCCAAGTTCTATGGCTATGGTTTGTGTGCTATTGAAGTAGCCCCAAGCAGAGACTGACGAGAATGCCTTTCATTGAACGGGGTTATCAAGCTTCCAAAAAACTACGAGTTTCCTGAAATCTCAGCTAACATTTTTTCACCCAATATTGATGATACTTCCATTTAATGATCAGTACACCAATCCCACGTGGCTGACCAAATTTCCTTCTTCTAGGTTAAACCGTTCCTTTGCAGTAACCGTTTTCATGTTTAGGTTTCACTCTGTTTTCTCCTATATGGATACATGTAGTTGGAACTCTAAATCAAACACCGTTTGTGCTAGCTCTTTGAAACTAGGCACAATAATATAGTTCCAAGTTCTATCGCTATGGTTTGTGTGCTATTGAAGTAGCCCCAAACAGAGACTGACGAGAATCCCTTTCATTGAAACGGGTTGCCAAGCTTCCAAAAAACTACGAGTTTCCTGAAATATCAGCAAACATTTTTTCACCCAATCTTGATGATACTTCCATTTAATGATCAGTACACGAATCCCACTTGGCTCACCAAATTTCGTTCTTCTAAGTTAAACCGTTCCTTTGCAGTAACCGTTTTCATATTTAGGTTTCTCTCTGTTTTCTCCTATATGGATACATGTAGTTGGAACTCTAAATCAAACACGGTTTGTGCTAGCTCTTTGAAACTTGGCACAATAATGTAGTTCCAAGTTCTATCGCTATGGTTTGTGTGCTATTGAAGTAGCCCCAATCAGAGACTGACGAGAATCCCTTTCAATGAAAGGGGTTGCCAAGTTTCCAAAAAACTACGAGTTTCCTGAAATCTCAGCAAACATTTTTTCACCCAATCTTGATGATACTTCTATTTAATGATCAGTACACCAATCCCACTTGGCTCACCAAATTTCGTTCTTCTAGGTTAAACCGTTCCTTTGCAGTAACCGTTTTCATGTTTAGGTTTCACTCTGTTTTCTCCTATATGGATACATGTAGTTGGAACTCTAAATCAAACACGGTTTGTGCTAGCTCTTTGAAACGTGGCACAATAATGTAGTTCCAAGTTCTATCGCTATGGTTTGTGTGCTATTGAAGTAGCACCAATCAGAGACTGACGAGAATCCCTTTCAATGAAAGGGGTTGCCAAGCTTCCAAAAAACTACGAGTTTCCTGAAATCTCAGCAAACATTTTTTCACCCAATCTTGATGATACTTCTATTTAATGATCAGTACACCAATCCCACTTGGCTCACCAAATTTCGTTCTTCTAGGTTAAACCGTTCCTTTGCAGTAACCGTTTTCATGTTTAGGTTTCACTCTGTTTTCTCCTATATGGATACATGTAGTTGGAACTCTAAATCAAACACGGTTTGTGCTAGCTCTTTGAAACTTGGCACAATAATGTAGTTCCAAGTTCTATCACTATGGTTTGTGTGCTATTGAAGTAGCCCCAAGCAGAGACTGACGAGAATCCCTTTCATTGAAAGGGGTTGCCAAGCTTCCAAAAATCTACGAGTTTCCTGAAATCTCAGCAAACATTTTTTCACCCAATCTTGATGATACTTCTATTAAAGATCAGTACACCAATCCCACTTGGCTCACCAAATTTCGTTCTTCTACGTTAAACCGTTCCTTTGCAGTAACCGTTTTCAAGTTTAGGTTTCACTCTGTTTTCTCCTATATGGATACATGTAGTTGGAACTCTAAATCAAACACGGTTTGTGCTAGCTCTTTGAAACTTGGCACAATAATGTAGTTCCAAGTTCTATCGCTATGGTTTGTGTGCTATTGAAGTAGCCCCAAGCAGAGACTGACGAGAATCCCTTTCAATGAAAGGGGATGCCAAGCTTCCAAAAAACTACGAGTTTCCTGAAATCTCAGCAGACATTTTTTCACCCAATCTTGATGATACTTCAATTTAATGATCAGTACACCAATCCCACTTGGCTCACCAAATTTCGTTCTTCTAGGTTAAACCGTTCCTTTGCAGTAACCGTTTTCATGTTTAGGTTTCACTCTGTTTTCTCCTATATGGATACATGTAGTTGGAACTCTAAATCAAACACGGTTTGTGCTAGCTCTTTGAAACTTGGCACAATAATGTAGTTCCAAGTTCTATCGCTATGGTTTGTGTGCTATTGAAGTAGCCCCAAGCAGAGACTGACAAGAATCCCTTTCATTGAAAGGGGTTGCCAAGCTTCCAAAAAACTGCGAGTTTCCTGAAATCTCAGCAAACATTTTTTCACTCAATCTTGATGATACTTGCAGGTAGTGATCAGTACCCGAATCCCACTTGGCTCACCAAATTTCGTTCTTTACGTTAAACCGTTCCTTTGCAGTAACCGTTTTCATGTTTAGCTTTCACTCTGTTTTCTCCTATACGGATACATGTAGTTGGAACTCTAAATCAAACACGGTTTGTGCTAGCTCTATGAAACTTGGCACAATAATGTAGTTCCAAGTTCTATTGCTATGGTTTGTGTGCTATTGAAGTAGCCCCAAGCAGAGACTGACGAGAATCCCTTTCATTGAAAGGGGTTGCCAAGCTTCCAAAAATCTACGAGTTTCCTGAAATCTCAGCAAACATTTTTTCACCCAATCTTGATGATACTTCTATTTAAAGATCAGTACACCAATCCCACTTGGCTCACCAAATTTCGTTCTTCTACGTTAAACCGTTCCTTTGCAGTAACCGTTTTCATGTTTAGGTTTCACTCTGTTTTCTCCTATATGGATACATGTAGTTGGAACTCTAAATCAAACACCGTTTGTGCTAGCTCTTTGAAACTAGGCACAATAATATAGTTCCAAGTTCTATCGCTATGGTTTGTGTGCTATTGAAGTAGCCCCAAGCAGAGAATGACGAGAATCCCTTTCATTGAAAGGGGTTGCCAAGCTTCCAAAAAACTACGAGTTTCCTGAAATCTCAGCAAACATTTTTTCCCCCAATCTTGATGATACTTCCATTTAATGATCAGTACACCAATCCCACTTGGCACACCAAATTTCGTTCTTCTAGATTAAACCGTTCCTTTGCAGTAACCGTTTTCATGTTTAGGTTTCACTCTGTTTTCTCCTATATGGATACATGTAGTTGGAACTCTAAATCAAACACGGTTTGTGCTAGCTCTTTGAAACTTGGCACAATAATGTAGTTCCAAGTTCTATCGCTATGGTTTGTGTGCTATTGAAGTAGCCCCAAACAGAGACTGACGAGAATCCCTTTCATTGAAAGGGGTTGCCAAGCTTCCAAAAAACTACGAGTTTCCTGAAATATCAGCAAACATTTTTTCACCCAATCTTGATGATACTTCCATTTAATGATCAGTACACGAATCCCACTTGGCTCACCAAATTTCGTTCTTCTAAGTTAAACCGTTCCTTTGCAGTAACCGTTTTCATGTTTAGGTTTCACTCTGTTTTCTCCTATATGGATACATGTAGTTGGAACTCTAAATCAAACACGGTTTGTGCTAGCTCTTTGAAACTTGGCACAATAATGTAGTTCCAAGTTCTATCGCTATGGTTTGTGTGCTATTGAAGTAGCCCCAAGCAGAGAATGACGAGAATCCCTTTCATTGAAAGGGGTTGCCAAGCTTCCAAAAAACTGCGAGTTTCCTGAAATCTCAGCAAACATTTTTTCACTCAATCTTGATGATACTTGCAGGTAGTGATCAGTACCCGAATCCCACTTGGCTCACCAAATTTCGTTCTTTACGTTAAACCGTTCCTTTGCAGTAACCGTTTTCATGTTTAGCTTTCACTCTGTTTTCTCCTATACGGATACATGTAGTTGGAACTCTAAATCAAACACGGTTTGTGCTAGCTCTATGAAACTTGGCACAATAATGTAGTTCCAAGTTCTATTGCTATGGTTTGTGTGCTATTGAAGTAGCCCCAAGCAGAGACTGACGAGAATCCCTTTCATTGAAAGGGGTTGCCAAGCTTCCAAAAATCTACGAGTTTCCTGAAATCTCAGCAAACATTTTCTCACCCAATCTTGATGATACTTCTATTTAAAGATCAGTACACCAATCCAACTTGGCTCACCAAATTTCGTTCTTCTAGATTAAACCGTTCCTTTGCAGTAACCGTTTTCATGTTTAGGTTTCACTCTGTTTTCTCCTATATGGATACATGTAGTTGGAACTCTAAATCAAACACGGTTTGTGCTAGCTCTTTGAAACTTGGCACAATAATGTAGTTCCAAGTTCTATGGCTATGGTTTGTGTGCTATTGAAGTAGCCCCAAGCAGAGACTGACGAGAATGCCTTTCATTGAACGGGGTTATCAAGCTTCCAAAAAACTACGAGTTTCCTGAAATCTCAGCTAACATTTTTTCACCCAATATTGATGATACTTCCATTTAATGATCAGTACACCAATCCCACGTGGCTGACCAAATTTCCTTCTTCTAGGTTAAACCGTTCCTTTGCAGTAACCGTTTTCATGTTTAGGTTTCACTCTGTTTTCTCCTATATGGATACATGTAGTTGGAACTCTAAATCAAACACCGTTTGTGCTAGCTCTTTGAAACTAGGCACAATAATATAGTTCCAAGTTCTATCGCTATGGTTTGTGTGCTATTGAAGTAGCCCCAAACAGAGACTGACGAGAATCCCTTTCATTGAAACGGGTTGCCAAGCTTCCAAAAAACTACGAGTTTCCTGAAATATCAGCAAACATTTTTTCACCCAATCTTGATGATACTTCCATTTAATGATCAGTACACGAATCCCACTTGGCTCACCAAATTTCGTTCTTCTAAGTTAAACCGTTCCTTTGCAGTAACCGTTTTCATATTTAGGTTTCTCTCTGTTTTCTCCTATATGGATACATGTAGTTGGAACTCTAAATCAAACACGGTTTGTGCTAGCTCTTTGAAACTTGGCACAATAATGTAGTTCCAAGTTCTATCGCTATGGTTTGTGTGCTATTGAAGTAGCCCCAATCAGAGACTGACGAGAATCCCTTTCAATGAAAGGGGTTGCCAAGTTTCCAAAAAACTACGAGTTTCCTGAAATCTCAGCAAACATTTTTTCACCCAATCTTGATGATACTTCTATTTAATGATCAGTACACCAATCCCACTTGGCTCACCAAATTTCGTTCTTCTAGGTTAAACCGTTCCTTTGCAGTAACCGTTTTCATGTTTAGGTTTCACTCTGTTTTCTCCTATATGGATACATGTAGTTGGAACTCTAAATCAAACACGGTTTGTGCTAGCTCTTTGAAACGTGGCACAATAATGTAGTTCCAAGTTCTATCGCTATGGTTTGTGTGCTATTGAAGTAGCACCAATCAGAGACTGACGAGAATCCCTTTCAATGAAAGGGGTTGCCAAGCTTCCAAAAAACTACGAGTTTCCTGAAATCTCAGCAAACATTTTTTCACCCAATCTTGATGATACTTCTATTTAATGATCAGTACACCAATCCCACTTGGCTCACCAAATTTCGTTCTTCTAGGTTAAACCGTTCCTTTGCAGTAACCGTTTTCATGTTTAGGTTTCACTCTGTTTTCTCCTATATGGATACATGTAGTTGGAACTCTAAATCAAACACGGTTTGTGCTAGCTCTTTGAAACTTGGCACAATAATGTAGTTCCAAGTTCTATCACTATGGTTTGTGTGCTATTGAAGTAGCCCCAAGCAGAGACTGACGAGAATCCCTTTCATTGAAAGGGGTTGCCAAGCTTCCAAAAATCTACGAGTTTCCTGAAATCTCAGCAAACATTTTTTCACCCAATCTTGATGATACTTCTATTAAAGATCAGTACACCAATCCCACTTGGCTCACCAAATTTCGTTCTTCTACGTTAAACCGTTCCTTTGCAGTAACCGTTTTCAAGTTTAGGTTTCACTCTGTTTTCTCCTATATGGATACATGTAGTTGGAACTCTAAATCAAACACGGTTTGTGCTAGCTCTTTGAAACTTGGCACAATAATGTAGTTCCAAGTTCTATCGCTATGGTTTGTGTGCTATTGAAGTAGCCCCAAGCAGAGACTGACGAGAATCCCTTTCAATGAAAGGGGATGCCAAGCTTCCAAAAAACTACGAGTTTCCTGAAATCTCAGCAGACATTTTTTCACCCAATCTTGATGATACTTCAATTTAATGATCAGTACACCAATCCCACTTGGCTCACCAAATTTCGTTCTTCTAGGTTAAACCGTTCCTTTGCAGTAACCGTTTTCATGTTTAGGTTTCACTCTGTTTTCTCCTATATGGATACATGTAGTTGGAACTCTAAATCAAACACGGTTTGTGCTAGCTCTTTGAAACTTGGCACAATAATGTAGTTCCAAGTTCTATCGCTATGGTTTGTGTGCTATTGAAGTAGCCCCAAGCAGAGACTGACAAGAATCCCTTTCATTGAAAGGGGTTGCCAAGCTTCCAAAAAACTGCGAGTTTCCTGAAATCTCAGCAAACATTTTTTCACTCAATCTTGATGATACTTGCAGGTAGTGATCAGTACCCGAATCCCACTTGGCTCACCAAATTTCGTTCTTTACGTTAAACCGTTCCTTTGCAGTAACCGTTTTCATGTTTAGCTTTCACTCTGTTTTCTCCTATACGGATACATGTAGTTGGAACTCTAAATCAAACACGGTTTGTGCTAGCTCTATGAAACTTGGCACAATAATGTAGTTCCAAGTTCTATTGCTATGGTTTGTGTGCTATTGAAGTAGCCCCAAGCAGAGACTGACGAGAATCCCTTTCATTGAAAGGGGTTGCCAAGCTTCCAAAAATCTACGAGTTTCCTGAAATCTCAGCAAACATTTTTTCACCCAATCTTGATGATACTTCTATTTAAAGATCAGTACACCAATCCCACTTGGCTCACCAAATTTCGTTCTTCTACGTTAAACCGTTCATTTGCAGTAACCGTTTTCATGTTTAGGTTTCACTCTGTTTTCTCCTATATGGATACATGTAGTTGGAACTCTAAATCAAACACCGTTTGTGCTAGCTCTTTGAAACTAGGCACAATAATATAGTTCCAAGTTCTATCGCTATGGTTTGTGTGCTATTGAAGTAGCCCCAAGCAGAGAATGACGAGAATCCCTTTCATTGAAAGGGGTTGCCAAGCTTCCAAAAAACTACGAGTTTCCTGAAATCTCAGCAAACATTTTTTCCCCCAATCTTGATGATACTTCCATTTAATGATCAGTACACCAATCCCACTTGGCACACCAAATTTCGTTCTTCTAGATTAAACCGTTCCTTTGCAGTAACCGTTTTCATGTTTAGGTTTCACTCTGTTTTCTCCTATATGGATACATGTAGTTGGAACTCTAAATCAAACACGGTTTGTGCTAGCTCTTTGAAACTTGGCACAATAATGTAGTTCCAAGTTCTATCGCTATGGTTTGTGTGCTATTGAAGTAGCCCCAAACAGAGACTGACGAGAATCCCTTTCATTGAAAGGGGTTGCCAAGCTTCCAAAAAACTACGAGTTTCCTGAAATATCAGCAAACATTTTTTCACCCAATCTTGATGATACTTCCATTTAATGATCAGTACACGAATCCCACTTGGCTCACCAAATTTCGTTCTTCTAAGTTAAACCGTTCCTTTGCAGTAACCGTTTTCATATTTAGGTTTCTCTCTGTTTTCTCCTATATGGATACATGTAGTTGGAACTCTAAATCAAACACGGTTTGTGCTAGCTCTTTGAAACTTGGCACAATAATGTAGTTCCAAGTTCTATCGCTATGGTTTGTGTGCTATTGAAGTAGCCCCAATCAGAGACTGACGAGAATCCCTTTCAATGAAAGGGGTTGCCAAGTTTCCAAAAAACTACGAGTTTCCTGAAATCTCAGCAAACATTTTTTCACCCAATCTTGATGATACTTCTATTTAATGATCAGTACACCAATCCCACTTGGCTCACCAAATTTCGTTCTTCTAGGTTAAACCGTTCCTTTGCAGTAACCGTTTTCATGTTTAGGTTTCACTCTGTTTTCTCCTATATGGATACATGTAGTTGGAACTCTAAATCAAACACGGTTTGTGCTAGCTCTTTGAAACTTGGCACAATAATGTAGTTCCAAGTTCTATCGCTATGGTTTGTGTGCTATTGAAGTAGCCCCAAGCAGAGACTGACGAGAATCCCTTTCATTGAAAGGGGTTGCCAAGCTTCCAAAAATCTACGAGTTTCCTGAAATCTCAGCAAACATTTTTTCACCCAATCTTGATGATACTTCTATTTAAAGATCAGTACACCAATCCCACTTGGCTCACCAAATTTCGTTCTTCTACGTTAAACCGTTCCTTTGCAGTAATCGTTTTCATGTTTAGGTTTCACTCTGTTTTCTCCTATATGGATACATGTAGTTGGAACTCTAAATCAAACACGGTTTGTGCTAGCTCTTTGACACTTGGCACAATAATGTAGTTCCAAGTTCTATCGCTATGGTTTGTGTGCTATTGAAGTAGCCCCAAGCAGAGACTGACAAGAATCCCTTTCATTGAAAGGGGTTGCCAAGCTTCCAAAAAAGTACGAGTTTCCTGAAATCTCAGCAAACATTTTTTCACCCAATCTTGATGATACTTCCATTTAATGATCAGTACACCAATCCCACTTGGCTCACCAAATTTCGTTCTTCTAGGTTAAACCGTTCCTTTGCAGTAACCGTTTTCATGTTTAGGTTTCACTCTGTTTTCTCCTATATGGATATATGTAGTTGGAACTCTAAATCAAACACGGTTTGTGCTAGCTCTTTGAAACTTGGCACAATAATGTAGTTCCAAGTTCTATCGCTATGGTTTGTGTGCTATTGAAGTAGCCCCAAGTAGAGACTGACGAGAATCCCTTTCATAGAAAGGGGTTGCCAGGCTTCAAAAAACTCCGAGTTTCCTGAAATCTCAGCAGACATTTTTTTCACCCAATCTTGATGAAACTTCCATTTAATGATCAGTACACCAATCCCACTTGGCTCACCAAATTTCGTTCTTCTAGGTTAAACCGTTCCTTTGCAGTAATCGTTTTCATATTTAGGTTTCACTCTGTTTTCTCCTACATAGATACATGTAGTTGGAACTCTAAATCAAACACGGTTTGTGCTAGCTCTTTGAAACTTGGCACAATAATGTAGTTCCAAGTTCTATTGCTATGGTTTGTGTGGTATTGAAGTAGCCCCAAGCAGAGACTGACGAGAATCCCTTTCATTGAAAGGGGTTGCCAAGCTTCCAAAAAACTACGAGTTTCCTGAAATCTCAGCAAACATTTTTTCACCCAATCTTGATGATACTTCCATTTAATGATCAGTACACCAATCCCACTTGGCTCACCAAATTTCGTTCTTCTAGGTTAAACCGTTCCTTTGCAGTAACCGTTTTCATGTTTAGGTTTCACTCTGTTTTCTCCTATATGGATACATGTAGTTGGAACTCTAAATCAAACACGGTTTGTGCTAGCTCTTTGAAACTTGGCACAATAATGTAGTTCCAAGTTCTATCGCTATGGTTTGTGTGCTATTGAAGTAGCCCCAAGCAGAGACTGACGAGAATCCCATTCATTGAAAGGGGTTGCCAAGCTTCCAAAAATCTACGAGTTTCCTGAAATCTCAGCAAACATTTTTTCACCTAATCTTGATGATACTTATATTTAAAGATCAGTACACCAATCCCACTTGGCTCACCAAATTTCGTTCTTCTACGTTAAACCGTTCCTTTGCAGTAACCGTTTTCAAGATTAGGTTTCACTCTGTTTTCTCCTATATGGATACATGTAGTTGGAACTCCAAATCAAACACGGTTTGTGCTAGCTCTTTGAAACTTGGCACAATAATGTAGTTCCAAGTTCTATCGCTATGGTTTGTGTGCTATTGAAGTAGCCCCAAGCAGAGACTGACGAGAATCCCTTTCAATGAAAGGGGATGCCAAGCTTCCAAAAAACTACGAGTTTCCTGAAATCTCAGCAGACATTTTTTCACCCAATCTTGATGATACTTCAATTTAATGATCAGTACACCAATCCCACTTGGCTCACCAAATTTCGTTCTTCTAGGTTAAACCGTTCCTTTGCAGTAACCGTTTTCATGTTTAGGTTTCACTCTGTTTTCTCCTATATGGATACATGTAGTTGGCACTCTAAATCAAACACGGTTTGTGGTAGCTCTTTGAAACTTGGCACAATAATGTAGTTCCAAGTTCTATCGCTATGGTTTGTGTGCTATTGAAGTAGCCCCAAGCAGAGACTGACAAGAATCCCTTTCATTGAAAGGGGTTGCCAAGCTTCCAAAAAACTGCGAGTTTCCTGAAATCTCAGCAAACATTTTTTCACCCAATCTTTATAATACTTGCAGGTTGTGATCAGTACACGAATCTCACTTGGCTCACTAAATTTCGTTCTTCTAGGTTTAACCGTTCCTTTGCAGTAACCGTTTTCATGTTTAGGTTTCACTCTGTTTTCTCCTATATGGATACATGTAGTTGGAACTCTAAATCAAAGACGGTCTGTGCTAGCTCTTTGAAACTTGGCACAATAATGTAGTTCCAAGTTCAATCGCTATGGTTTGTGTGCTTTTGAAGTAGCCCCAAGCAGAGACTGACGAGAATCCCTTTCATAGAAAGGGGTTACCAGGCTTCAAAAAACTCCGAGTTTCCTGAAATCTCAGCAGACATTTTTTCACCCAATCTTGATGAAACTTCCATTTAATGATCAGTACACCAATCCCACTTGGCTCACCAAATTTCGTTCTTCTAGGTTAAACCGTTCCTTTGCAGTAATCGTTTTCATATTTAGGTTTCACTCTGTTTTCTCCTACATAGATACATGTAGTTGGAACTCTAAATCAAACACGGTTTGTGCTAGCTCTTTGAAACTTGGCACAATAATATAGTTCCAAGTTCTATCGCTATGGTTTGTGTGCTATTGAAGTAGCCCCAAGCAGAGAATGACGAGAATCCCTTTCATTGAAAGGGGTTGCCAAGCTTCCAAAAAACTACGAGTTTCCTGAAATCTCAGCAAACATTTTTTCACCCAATCTTGATGATACTTCCATTTAATGATCAGTACACCAATCCCACTTGGCACACCAAATTTCGTTCTTCTAGGTTAAACCGTTCCTTTGCAGTAACCGTTTTCATGTTTAGGTTTCACTCTGTTTTCTCCTATATGGATACATGTAGTTGGAACTCTAAATCAAACACGGTTTGTGCTGGCTCTTTGAAACTTGGCACAATAATGTAGTTCCAAGTTCTATCGCTATGGTTTGTGTGCTATTGAAGTAGCCCCAAGCAGAGACTGACGAGAATCCCTTTCATTGAAAGGGGTTGCCAAGCTTCCAAAAAACTACGAGATTCCTGAAATATCAGCAAACATTTTTTCACCCAATCTTGATGATACTTCTATTTAATGATCAGTACACCAATCCCACTTGGCTCACCAAATTTCGTTCTTCTAGGTTAAACCGTTCCTTTGCAGTAACCGTTTTCATATATAGGTTTCACTCTGTTTTCTCCTATATGGATACATGTAGTTGGAACTCTAAATCAAACACGGTTTGTGCTAGCTCTTTGAAACTTGGCACAATAATGTAGTTCCAAGTTCTATCGCTATGGTTTGTGTGCTATTGAAGTAGCACCAAGCAGAGACTGACGAGAATCCCTTTCAATGAAAGGGGATGCCAAGCTTCCAAAAAACTACGAGTTTCCTGAAATCTCAGCAGACATTTTTTCACCCAATTTTGATGATACTTCCATTTAATGATCAGTACACCAATCCCACTTGGCTCACCAAATTTCGTTCTTCTAGGTTAAACCGTTCCTTTGCAGTAACCGTTTTCATGTTTAGGTTTCACTCTGTTTTCTCCTATATGGATACATGTAGTTGGAACTCTAAATCAAACACGGTTTGTGCTAGCTCTTTGAAACTTGGCACAATAATGTAGTTCCAAGTTCTATCGCTATGGTTTGTGTGCTATTGAAGTAGCCCCAAGCAGAGACTGACAAGAATCCCTTTCATTGAAAGGGGTTGCCAAGCTTCCAAAAAACTGCGAGTTTCCTGAAATCTCAGCAAACATTTTTTCACTCAATCTTGATGATACTTGCAGGTAGTGATCAGTACACGAATCCCACTTGGCTCACCAAATTTCGTTCTTCTAGGTTAAACCGTTCCTTTGCAGTAACCGTTTTCATGTTTAGGTTTCACTCTGTTTTCTCCTATATGGATACATGTAGTTGGAACTCTAAATCAAAAACGGTTTGTGCTAGCTCTTTGAAACTTGGCACAATAATGTAGTTCCAAGTTCTATCGCTATGGTTTGTGTGCTATTGAAGTAGCCCCAAGCAGAGACTGACGAGAATCCCTTTCATTGAAAGGGGTTGCCAAGCTTCCAAAAATCTACGAGTTTCCTGAAATCTCAGCAAACATTTTTTCACCCAATCTTGATGATACTTCTATTTAAAGATCAGTACACCAATCCCACTTGGCTCACCAAATTTCGTTCTTCTACGTTAAACCGTTCCTTTGCAGTAACCGTTTTCATGTTTAGGTTTCACTCTGTTTTCTCCTATATGGATACATGTAGTTGGAACTCTAAATCAAACACGGTTTGTGCTAGCTCTTTGAAACTAAGCACAATAATGTAGTTCCAAGTTCTATCGCTATGGTTTGTGTGCTATTGAAGTAGCCCCAAGCAGAGACTGACGAGAATCCTTTCATTGAAAGGGGTTGCCAAGCTTCCAAAAAACTACGAGTTTCCTGAAATCTCAGCAAACATTTTTTCACCCAATCTTGATGATACTTCTATTTAATGATCAGTACACCCATCCCACTTGGCTCACCAAATTTCGTTCTTCTAGGTTAAACCGTTCCTTTGCAGTAACCGTTTTCATGTTTAGGTTTCACACTGTTTTCTCCTATATGGATACATGTAGTTGGAACTCTAAATCAAACACGGTTTGTGCTAGCTCTTTGAAACTTGGCACAATAATGTAGTTCCAAGTTCTATCGCTATGGTTTGTGTGCTATTGAAGTAGCCCCAAGCAGAGACTGACGAGAATCCCTTTCATTGAAAGTGGTTGCCAAGCTTCCAAAAAACTGCGAGTTTCCTGAAATCTCAGCAAACATTTTTTCACCCAATCTTTATGATACTTGCAGGTTGTGATCAGTACACGAATCTCACTTGGCTCACTAAATTTCGTTCTTCTAGGTTTAACCGTTCCTTTGCAGTAACCGTTTTCATGTTTAGGTTTCACTCTGTTTTCTCCTATATGGATACATGTAGTTGGAACTCTAAATCAAACACGGTTTGTGGTAGCTCTTTGAAACTTGGCACAATAATTTAGTTCCAAGTTCGATCGCTATGGTTTGTGTGCTATTGAAGTAGCCCCAAGCAGAGACTGACGAGAATCCCTTTCATTGAAAGGGGTTGCCAAGCTTCCAAAAAACTACGAGTTTCCTGAAATCTCAGCAAACATTTTTTCACCCAATCTTGATGATACTTCCATTTAATGATCAGTACACCAATCCCACTAGGCTCACCAAATTTCGTTCTTCTAGGTTAAACCGTTCCTTTGCAGTAACCGTTTTCATGTTTAGGTTTCACTCTGTTTTCTCCTATATGGATACATGTAGTTGGAACTCTAAATCAAACACGGTTTGTGCTAGCTCTTTGAAACTTGGCACAATAATGTAGTTCCAAGTTCTATCGCTATGGTTTGTGTGCTATTGAAGTAGCCCCAAGCAGAGACTGACGAGAATCCCTTTCATAGAAAGGGGTTGCCAGGCTTCAAAAAACTGCGAGTTTCCTGAAATCTCAGCAAACATTTTTTCACCCAATCTTGATGATACTTCCATTTAATGATCAGTACAGGAATCCCACTTGGCTCACAAAATTTCGTTCTTCTAAGTTAAACCGTTCCTTTGCAGTAACCGTTTTCATATTTAGGTTTCACTCTGTTTTCTCCTATATGGATACATGTAGTTGGAACTCTAAATCAAACACGATTTGTGCTAGCTCTTTGAAACTTGGCACAATAATGTAGTTCCAAGTTCTATGGCTATGGTTTGTGTGCTATTGAAGTAGCCCCAAGCAGAGACTGACGAGAATAACTTTCATTGAAAGGGGTTATCAAGCTTCCAAAAAACTACGAGTTTCCTGAAATCTCAGCTAACATTTTTTAACCCAATCTTGATGATACTTCCATTTAATGATCAGTACACCAATCCCACTTGGCTCACCAAATTTCGTTCTTCTAGGTTAAACCGTTCCTTTGCAGTAACCGTTTACATGTTTAGGTTTCACTCTGTTTTCTCCTATATGGATACATGTAGTTGGAACTCCAAATCAAACACGGTTTGTGCTAGCTCTTTGAAACTTGGCACAATAATATAGTTCCAAGTTCTATCCCTAGGGTTTGTGTGCTATTGAAGTAGCCCCAAGCAGAGACTGACGAGAATCCCTTTCATTGAAAGGGGTTGCCAAGCTTCCAAAAAACTACGAGTTTCCTGAAATCTCAGCAAACATTTTTTAACCCAATCTTGATGATACTTCCATTTAATGATCAGTACACGAATCCCACTTGGCTCACCAAATTTCATTCTTCTAAGTTAAACCGTTCCTTTGCAGTAACCGTTTTCATGTTTAGGTTTCACTCTGTTTTCTCCTATATGGATACATGTAGTTGGAACTCTAAATCAAACACGGTTTGTGCTAGCTCTTTGAAACTTGGCACAATAATGTAGTTCCAAGTTCTATCGCTATGGTTTGTGTGCTATTGAAGTAGCCCCAAGCAGAGACTGACGAGAATCCCTTTCAATGAAAGGGGTTGCCAAGCTTCCAAAAAACTACGAGTTTCCTGAAATTTCAGCAAACATTTTTTCACCCAATCTTGATGATACTTCTATTTAATGATCAGTACACCAATCTCACTTGGCTCACCAAATTTCGTTCTTCTAGGTTAATCCGTTCCTTTGCAGTAACCGTTTTCATATTTAGGTTTCACTCTGTTTTCTCCTATATGGATACATGTAGTTGGAACTCTAAATCAAACACGGTTTGTGCTAGCTCTTTGAAACTTGGCACAATAATGTAGTTCCAAGTTCTATCGCTATGGTTTGTGTGCTATTGAAGTAGCCCCAAGCAGAGACTGACGAGAATCCCTTTCATTGAAAGGGGTTGCCAAGCTTCTAAAAATCTACGAGTTTCCTGAAATCTCAGCAAACATTTTTTCACCCAATCTTTATGATACTTCTATTTAAAGATCAGTACACGAATCCCAATTGGCTCACCAAATTTCGTTCTTCTACGTTAAACCGTTCCTTTGCAGTAACCGTTTTCATGTTTAGGTTTCACTCTGTTTTCTCGTATATGGATACATGTAGTTGGAACTCTAAATCAAACACGGTTTGTGCTAGCTCTTTGAAACTTGGCACAATAATGTAGTTCCAAGTTCTATCGCTATGGTTTGTGTGCTATTGAAGTAGCCCCAAGCAGAGACTCACAAGAATCCCTTTCATTGAAAGGGGTTGCCAAGCTTCCAAAAAACTGCGAGTTTCCTGAAATCTCAGCAAACATTTTTTCACTCAATCTTGATGATACTTGCAGGTAGTGATCAGTACACGAATCCCACTTGGCTCACCAAATTTCGTTCTTCTAGGTTAAACCGTTCCTTTGCAGTAACCGTTTTCATGTTTAGGTTTCACTCTGTTTTCTCCTATATGGATACATGTAGTTGGAACTCTAAATCAAACACGGTTTGTGGTAGCTCTTTGAAACTTGGCACAATAATGTAGTTCCAAGTTCTATGGCTATGGTTTGTGTGCTATTGAAGTAGCCCCAAGCAGAGACTGACGAGAATCCCTTTCATTGAAAGGGGTTGCCAAGCTTCCAAAAATCTACGAGTTTCCTGAAATCTCAGCAAACATTTTTTCACCCAATCTTGATGATACTTCTATTTAAAGATCAGTACACCAATCCCACTTGGCTCACCAAATTTCGTTCTTCTACGTTAAACCGTTCCTTTGCAGTAATCGTTTTCATGTTTAGGTTTCACTCTGTTTTCTCCTATATGGATACATGTAGTTGGAACTCTAAATCAAACACGGTTTGTGCTAGCTCTTTGACACTTGGCACAATATGTAGTTCCAAGTTCTATCGCTATGGTTTGTGGTGCTATTGAAGTAGCCCCAAGCAGAGACTGACAAGAATCCCTTTCATTGAAAGGGGTTGCCAAGCTTCCAAAAAAGTACGAGTTTCCTGAAATCTCAGCAAACATTTTTTCACCCAATCTTGATGATACTTCCATTTAATGATCAGTACACCAATCCCACTTGGCTCACCAAATTTCGTTCTTCTAGGTTAAACCGTTCCTTTGCAGTAACCGTTTTCATGTTTAGGTTTCACTCTGTTTTCTCCTATATGGATATATGTAGTTGGAACTCTAAATCAAACACGGTTTGTGCTAGCTCTTTGAAACTTGGCACAATAATGTAGTTCCAAGTTCTATCGCTATGGTTTGTGTGCTATTGAAGTAGCCCCAAGTAGAGACTGACGAGAATCCCTTTCATAGAAAGGGGTTGCCAGGCTTCAAAAAACTCCGAGTTTCCTGAAATCTCAGCAGACATTTTTTCACCCAATCTTGATGAAACTTCCATTTAATGATCAGTACACCAATCCCACTTGGCTCACCAAATTTCGTTCTTCTAGGTTAAACCGTTCCTTTGCAGTAATCGTTTTCATATTTAGGTTTCACTCTGTTTTCTCCTACATAGATACATGTAGTTGGAACTCTAAATCAAACACGGTTTGTGCTAGCTCTTTGAAACTTGGCACAATAATGTAGTTCCAAGTTCTATTGCTATGGTTTGTGTGGTATTGAAGTAGCCCCAAGCAGAGACTGACGAGAATCCCTTTCATTGAAAGGGGTTGCCAAGCTTCCAAAAAACTACGAGTTTCCTGAAATCTCAGCAAACATTTTTTCACCCAATCTTGATGATACTTCCATTTAATGATCAGTACACCAATCCCACTTGGCTCACCAAATTTCGTTCTTCTAGGTTAAACCGTTCCTTTGCAGTAACCGTTTTCATGTTTAGGTTTCACTCTGTTTTCTCCTATATGGATACATGTAGTTGGAACTCTAAATCAAACACGGTTTGTGCTAGCTCTTTGAAACTTGGCACAATAATGTAGTTCCAAGTTCTATCGCTATGGTTTGTGTGCTATTGAAGTAGCCCCAAGCAGAGACTGACGAGAATCCCATTCATTGAAAGGGGTTGCCAAGCTTCCAAAAATCTACGAGTTTCCTGAAATCTCAGCAAACATTTTTTCACCTAATCTTGATGATACTTATATTTAAAGATCAGTACACCAATCCCACTTGGCTCACCAAATTTCGTTCTTCTACGTTAAACCGTTCCTTTGCAGTAACCGTTTTCAAGATTAGGTTTCACTCTGTTTTCTCCTATATGGATACATGTAGTTGGAACTCCAAATCAAACACGGTTTGTGCTAGCTCTTTGAAACTTGGCACAATAATGTAGTTCCAAGTTCTATCGCTATGGTTTGTGTGCTATTGAAGTAGCCCCAAGCAGAGACTGACGAGAATCCCTTTCAATGAAAGGGGATGCCAAGCTTCCAAAAAACTACGAGTTTCCTGAAATCTCAGCAGACATTTTTTCACCCAATCTTGATGATACTTCAATTTAATGATCAGTACACCAATCCCACTTGGCTCACCAAATTTCGTTCTTCTAGGTTAAACCGTTCCTTTGCAGTAACCGTTTTCATGTTTAGGTTTCACTCTGTTTTCTCCTATATGGATACATGTAGTTGGCACTCTAAATCAAACACGGTTTGTGGTAGCTCTTTGAAACTTGGCACAATAATGTAGTTCCAAGTTCTATCGCTATGGTTTGTGTGCTATTGAAGTAGCCCCAAGCAGAGACTGACAAGAATCCCTTTCATTGAAAGGGGTTGCCAAGCTTCCAAAAAACTGCGAGTTTCCTGAAATCTCAGCAAACATTTTTCACCCAATCTTTATAATACTTGCAGGTTGTGATCAGTACACGAATCTCACTTGGCTCACTAAATTTCGTTCTTCTAGGTTTAACCGTTCCTTTGCAGTAACCGTTTTCATGTTTAGGTTTCACTCTGTTTTCTCCTATATGGATACATGTAGTTGGAACTCTAAATCAAAGACGGTCTGTGCTAGCTCTTTGAAACTTGGCACAATAATGTAGTTCCAAGTTCAATCGCTATGGTTTGTGTGCTTTTGAAGTAGCCCCAAGCAGAGACTGACGAGAAATCCCTTTCATAGAAAGGGGTTACCAGGCTTCAAAAAACTCCGAGTTTCCTGAAATCTCAGCAGACATTTTTCACCCAATCTTGATGAAACTTCCATTTAATGATCAGTACACCAATCCCACTTGGCTCACCAAATTTCGTTCTTCTAGGTTAAACCGTTCCTTTGCAGTAATCGTTTTCATATTTAGGTTTCACTCTGTTTTCTCCTACATAGATACATGTAGTTGGAACTCTAAATCAAACACGGTTTGTGCTAGCTCTTTGAAACTTGGCACAATAATATAGTTCCAAGTTCTATCGCTATGGTTTGTGTGCTATTGAAGTAGCCCCAAGCAGAGAATGACGAGAATCCCTTTCATTGAAAGGGGTTGCCAAGCTTCCAAAAAACTACGAGTTTCCTGAAATCTCAGCAAACATTTTTTCACCCAATCTTGATGATACTTCCATTTAATGATCAGTACACCAATCCCACTTGGCACACCAAATTTCGTTCTTCTAGGTTAAACCGTTCCTTTGCAGTAACCGTTTTCATGTTTAGGTTTCACTCTGTTTTCTCCTATATGGATACATGTAGTTGGAACTCTAAATCAAACACGGTTTGTGCTGGCTCTTTGAAACTTGGCACAATAATGTAGTTCCAAGTTCTATCGCTATGGTTTGTGTGCTATTGAAGTAGCCCCAAGCAGAGACTGACGAGAATCCCTTTCATTGAAAGGGGTTGCCAAGCTTCCAAAAAACTACGAGATTCCTGAAATATCAGCAAACATTTTTTTCACCCAATCTTGATGATACTTCTATTTAATGATCAGTACACCAATCCCACTTGGCTCACCAAATTTCGTTCTTCTAGGTTAAACCGTTCCTTTGCAGTAACCGTTTTCATATATAGGTTTCACTCTGTTTTCTCCTATATGGATACATGTAGTTGGAACTCTAAATCAAACACGGTTTGTGCTAGCTCTTTGAAACTTGGCACAATAATGTAGTTCCAAGTTCTATCGCTATGGTTTGTGTGCTATTGAAGTAGCACCAAGCAGAGACTGACGAGAATCCCTTTCAATTAAAGGGGATGCCAAGCTTCCAAAAAACTACGAGTTTCCTGAAATCTCAGCAGACATTTTTTCACCCAATTTTGATGATACTTCCATTTAATGATCAGTACACCAATCCCACTTGGCTCACCAAATTTCGTTCTTCTAGGTTAAACCGTTCCTTTGCAGTAACCGTTTTCATGTTTAGGTTTCACTCTGTTTTCTCCTATATGGATACATGTAGTTGGAACTCTAAATCAAACACGGTTTGTGCTAGCTCTTTGAAACTTGGCACAATAATGTAGTTCCAAGTTCTATCGCTATGGTTTGTGTGCTATTGAAGTAGCCCCAAGCAGAGACTGACAAGAATCCCTTTCATTGAAAGGGGTTGCCAAGCTTCCAAAAAACTGCGAGTTTCCTGAAATCTCAGCAAACATTTTTTTCACTCAATCTTGATGATACTTGCAGGTAGTGATCAGTACACGAATCCCACTTGGCTCACCAAATTTCGTTCTTCTAGGTTAAACCGTTCCTTTGCAGTAACCGTTTTCATGTTTAGGTTTCACTCTGTTTTCTCCTATATGGATACATGTAGTTGGAACTCTAAATCAAAAACGGTTTGTGCTAGCTCTTTGAAACTTGGCACAATAATGTAGTTCCAAGTTCTATCGCTATGGTTTGTGTGCTATTGAAGTAGCCCCAAGCAGAGACTGACGAGAATCCCTTTCATTGAAAGGGTGTTGCCAAGCTTCCAAAAATCTACGAGTTTCCTGAAATCTCAGCAAACATTTTTTCACCCAATCTTGATGATACTTCTATTTAAAGATCAGTACACCAATCCCACTTGGCTCACCAAATTTCGTTCTTCTACGTTAAACCGTTCCTTTGCAGTAACCGTTTTCATGTTTAGGTTTCACTCTGTTTTCTCCTATATGGATACATGTAGTTGGAACTCTAAATCAAACACGGTTTGTGCTAGCTCTTTGAAACTAAGCACAATAATGTAGTTCCAAGTTCTATCGCTATGGTTTGTGTGCTATTGAAGTAGCCCCAAGCAGAGACTGACGAGAATCCTTTCATTGAAAGGGGTTGCCAAGCTTCCAAAAAACTACGAGTTTCCTGAAATCTCAGCAAACATTTTTTCACCCAATCTTGATGATACTTCTATTTAATGATCAGTACACCCATCCCACTTGGCTCACCAAATTTCGTTCTTCTAGGTTAAACCGTTCCTTTGCAGTAACCGTTTTCATGTTTAGGTTTCACACTGTTTTCTCCTATATGGATACATGTAGTTGGAACTCTAAATCAAACACGGTTTGTGCTAGCTCTTTGAAACTTGGCACAATAATGTAGTTCCAAGTTCTATCGCTATGGTTTGTGTGCTATTGAAGTAGCCCCAAGCAGAGACTGACGAGAATCCCTTTCATTGAAAGTGGTTGCCAAGCTTCCAAAAAACTGCGAGTTTCCTGAAATCTCAGCAAACATTTTTTCACCCAATCTTTATGATACTTGCAGGTTGTGATCAGTACACGAATCTCACTTGGCTCACTAAATTTCGTTCTTCTAGGTTTAACCGTTCCTTTGCAGTAACCGTTTTCATGTTTAGGTTTCACTCTGTTTTCTCCTATATGGATACATGTAGTTGGAACTCTAAATCAAACACGGTTTGTGGTAGCTCTTTGAAACTTGGCACAATAATTTAGTTCCAAGTTCGATCGCTATGGTTTGTGTGCTATTGAAGTAGCCCCAAGCAGAGACTGACGAGAATCCCTTTCATTGAAAGGGGTTGCCAAGCTTCCAAAAAACTACGAGTTTCCTGAAATCTCAGCAAACATTTTTTCACCCAATCTTGATGATACTTCCATTTAATGATCAGTACACCAATCCCACTAGGCTCACCAAATTTCGTTCTTCTAGGTTAAACCGTTCCTTTGCAGTAACCGTTTTCATGTTTAGGTTTCACTCTGTTTTCTCCTATATGGATACATGTAGTTGGAACTCTAAATCAAACACGGTTTGTGCTAGCTCTTTGAAACTTGGCACAATAATGTAGTTCCAAGTTCTATCGCTATGGTTTGTGTGCTATTGAAGTAGCCCCAAGCAGAGACTGACGAGAATCCCTTTCATAGAAAGGGGTTGCCAGGCTTCAAAAAACTGCGAGTTTCCTGAAATCTCAGCAAACATTTTTTCACCCAATCTTGATGATACTTCCATTTAATGATCAGTACAGGAATCCCACTTGGCTCACAAAATTTCGTTCTTCTAAGTTAAACCGTTCCTTTGCAGTAACCGTTTTCATATTTAGGTTTCACTCTGTTTTCTCCTATATGGATACATGTAGTTGGAACTCTAAATCAAACACGATTTGTGCTAGCTCTTTGAAACTTGGCACAATAATGTAGTTCCAAGTTCTATGGCTATGGTTTGTGTGCTATTGAAGTAGCCCCAAGCAGAGACTGACGAGAATAACTTTCATTGAAAGGGGTTATCAAGCTTCCAAAAAACTACGAGTTTCCTGAAATCTCAGCTAACATTTTTAACCCAATCTTGATGATACTTCCATTTAATGATCAGTACACCAATCCCACTTGGCTCACCAAATTTCGTTCTTCTAGGTTAAACCGTTCCTTTGCAGTAACCGTTTACATGTTTAGGTTTCACTCTGTTTTCTCCTATATGGATACATGTAGTTGGAACTCCAAATCAAACACGGTTTGTGCTAGCTCTTTGAAACTTGGCACAATAATATAGTTTCCAAGTTCTATCCCTAGGGTTTGTGTGCTATTGAAGTAGCCCCAAGCAGAGACTGACGAGAATCCCTTTCATTGAAAGGGGTTGCCAAGCTTCCAAAAAACTACGAGTTTCCTGAAATCTCAGCAAACATTTTTTAACCCAATCTTGATGATACTTCCATTTAATGATCAGTACACGAATCCCACTTGGCTCACCAAATTTCATTCTTCTAAGTTAAACCGTTCCTTTGCAGTAACCGTTTTCATGTTTAGGTTTCACTCTGTTTTCTCCTATATGGATACATGTAGTTGGAACTCTAAATCAAACACGGTTTGTGCTAGCTCTTTGAAACTTGGCACAATAATGTAGTTCCAAGTTCTATCGCTATGGTTTGTGTGCTATTGAAGTAGCCCCAAGCAGAGACTGACGAGAATCCCTTTCAATGAAAGGGGTTGCCAAGCTTCCAAAAAACTACGAGTTTCCTGAAATTTCAGCAAACATTTTTTCACCCAATCTTGATGATACTTCTATTTAATGATCAGTACACCAATCTCACTTGGCTCACCAAATTTCGTTCTTCTAGGTTAATCCGTTCCTTTGCAGTAACCGTTTTCATATTTAGGTTTCACTCTGTTTTCTCCTATATGGATACATGTAGTTGGAACTCTAAATCAAACACGGTTTGTGCTAGCTCTTTGAAACTTGGCACAATAATGTAGTTCCAAGTTCTATCGCTATGGTTTGTGTGCTATTGAAGTAGCCCCAAGCAGAGACTGACGAGAATCCCTTTCATTGAAAGGGGTTGCCAAGCTTCTAAAAATCTACGAGTTTCCTGAAATCTCAGCAAACATTTTTTCACCCAATCTTTATGATACTTCTATTTAAAGATCAGTACACGAATCCCAATTGGCTCACCAAATTTCGTTCTTCTACGTTAAACCGTTCCTTTGCAGTAACCGTTTTCATGTTTAGGTTTCACTCTGTTTTCTCGTATATGGATACATGTAGTTGGAACTCTAAATCAAACACGGTTTGTGCTAGCTCTTTGAAACTTGGCACAATAATGTAGTTCCAAGTTCTATCGCTATGGTTTGTGTGCTATTGAAGTAGCCCCAAGCAGAGACTCACAAGAATCCCTTTCATTGAAAGGGGTTGCCAAGCTTCCAAAAAACTGCGAGTTTCCTGAAATCTCAGCAAACATTTTTTCACTCAATCTTGATGATACTTGCAGGTAGTGATCAGTACACGAATCCCACTTGGCTCACCAAATTTCGTTCTTCTAGGTTAAACCGTTCCTTTGCAGTAACCGTTTTCATGTTTAGGTTTCACTCTGTTTTCTCCTATATGGATACATGTAGTTGGAAACTCTAAATCAAACACGGTTTGTGGTAGCTCTTTGAAACTTGGCACAATAATGTAGTTCCAAGTTCTATCGCTATGGTTTGTGTGCTATTGAAGTAGCCCCAAGCAGAGACTGACGAGAATCCCTTTCATTGAAAGGGGTTGCCAAGCTTCCAAAAAACTACGAGTTTCATGAAATCTCAGCAAACATTTTTTTCACCCAATCATGATGATACTTCCATTTAATGATCAGTACACCAATCCCACTTGGCTCACCAAATTTCGTTCTTCTACGTTAAACCGTTCCTTTGCAGTAACCGTTTTCATGTTTAGGTTACACTCTGTTTTCTCCTATATGGATACATGTAGTTGGAACTCTAAATCAAACACGGTTTGTGCTAGCTCTTTGAAAACTTAGCACAATAATGTAGTTCCAAGTTCTATCGCTATGGTTTGTGTGCTATTGAAGTAGCCCCAAGCAGAGACTGACGAGAATCCTTTCATTGAAAGGGGTTGCCAAGCTTCCAAAAAACTACGAGTTTCCTGAAATCTCAGCAAACATTTTTTCACCCAATCTTGATGATACTTCTATTTAATGATCAGTACACCCATCCCACTTGGCTCACCAAATTTCGTTCTTCTAGGTTAAACCGTTCCTTTGCAGTAACCGTTTTCATGTTTAGGTTTCACTCTGTTTTCTCCTATATGGATACATGTAGTTGGAACTCTAAATCAAACACGGTTTGTGCTAGCTCTTTGAAACTTGGCACAATAATGTAGTTCCAAGTTCCATCGCTATGGCTTGTGTGCTATTGAAGTAGCCCCAAGCAGAGACTGACGAGAATCCCTTTCATTGAAAGGGGTTGCCAAGCTTCCAAAAAACTGCGAGTTTCCTGAAATCTCAGGAAACATTTTTTCACCCAATCTTGATGATACTTGCAGGTTGTGGTCAAGTACACGAATCTCACTTGGCTCACTAAATTTCGTTCTTCTAGGTTTAACCGTTCCTTTGCAGTAACCGTTTTCATGTTTAGGTTTCACTCTGTTTTCTCCTATATGGATACATGTAGTTGGAACTCTAAATCAAACACGGTTTGTGGTAGCTCTTTGAAACTTGGCACAATAATGTAGTTCCAAGTTCTATCGCTATGGTTTGTGTGCTATTGAAGTAGCCCCAAGCAGAGACTGACGAGAATCCCTTTCATTGAAAGGGGTTGCCAAGCTTCCAAAAAACTACGAGTTTCATGAAATCTCAGCAAACATTTTTTCACCCAATCTTGATGATACTTCCATTTAATGATCAGTACACCAATCCCACTTGGCTCACCAAATTTCGTTCTTCTAGGTTAATCCGTTCCTTTGCAGTAACCGTTTTCATATTTAGGTTTCACTCTGTTTTCTCCTATATGGATACATGTAGTTGGAACTCTAAATCAAACACGGTTTGTGCTAGCTCTTTGAAACTTGGCACAATAATGTAGTTCCAAGTTCTATCGCTATGGTTTGTGTGCTATTGAAGTAGCCCCAAGCAGAGACTGACGAGAATCCCTTTCATTGAAAGGGGTTGCCAAGCTTCTAAAAATCTACGAGTTTCCTGAAATCTCAGCAAACATTTTTTCACCCAATCTTTATGATACTTCTATTTAAAGATCAGTACACGAATCCCAATTGGCTCACCAAATTTCGTTCTTCTACGTTAAACCGTTCCTTTGCAGTAACCGTTTTCATGTTTAGGTTTCACTCTGTTTTCTCGTATATGGATACATGTAGTTGGAACTCTAAATCAAACACGGTTTGTGCTAGCTCTTTGAAACTTGGCACAATAATGTAGTTCCAAGTTCTATCGCTATGGTTTGTGTGCTATTGAAGTAGCCCCAAGCAGAGACTCACAAGAATCCCTTTCATTGAAAGGGGTTGCCAAGCTCCAAAAAACTGCGAGTTTCCTGAAATCTCAGCAAACATTTTTTCACTCAATCTTGATGATACTTGCAGGTAGTGATCAGTACACGAATCCCACTTGGCTCACCAAATTTCGTTCTTCTAGGTTAAACCGTTCCTTTGCAGTAACCGTTTTCATGTTTAGGTTTCACTCTGTTTTCTCCTATATGGATACATGTAGTTGGAACTCTAAATCAAACACGGTTTGTGGTAGCTCTTTGAAACTTGGCACAATAATGTAGTTCCAAGTTCTATCGCTATGGTTTGTGTGCTATTGAAGTAGCCCCAAGCAGAGACTGACGAGAATCCCTTTCATTGAAAGGGGTTGCCAAGCTTCCAAAAAACTACGAGTTTCATGAAATCTCAGCAAACATTTTTTCACCCAATCATGATGATACTTCCATTTAATGATCAGTACACCAATCCCACTTGGCTCACCAAATTTCGTTCTTCTACGTTAAACCGTTCTTTGCAGTAACCGTTTTCATGTTTAGGTTACACTCTGTTTTCTCCTATATGGATACATGTAGTTGGAACTCTAAATCAAACACGGTTTGTGCTAGCTCTTTGAAACTTAGCACAATAATGTAGTTCCAAGTTCTATCGCTATGGTTTGTGTGCTATTGAAGTAGCCCCAAGCAGAGACTGACGAGAATCCTTTCATTGAAAGGGGTTGCCAAGCTTCCAAAAAACTACGAGTTTCCTGAAATCTCAGCAAACATTTTTTCACCCAATCTTGATGATACTTCTATTTAATGATCAGTACACCCATCCCACTTGGCTCACCAAATTTCGTTCTTCTAGGTTAAACCGTTCCTTTGCAGTAACCGTTTTCATGTTTAGGTTTCACTCTGTTTTCTCCTATATGGATACATGTAGTTGGAACTCTAAATCAAACACGGTTTGTGCTAGCTCTTTGAAACTTGGCACAATAATGTAGTTCCAAGTTCCATCGCTATGGCTTGTGTGCTATTGAAGTAGCCCCAAGCAGAGACTGACGAGAATCCCTTTCATTGAAAGGGGTTGCCAAGCTTCCAAAAAACTGCGAGTTTCCTGAAATCTCAGGAAACATTTTTTCACCCAATCTTGATGATACTTGCAGGTTGTGGTCAGTACACGAATCTCACTTGGCTCACTAAATTTCGTTCTTCTAGGTTTAACCGTTCCTTTGCAGTAACCGTTTTCATGTTTAGGTTTCACTCTGTTTTCTCCTATATGGATACATGTAGTTGGAACTCTAAATCAAACACGGTTTGTGGTAGCTCTTTGAAACTTGGCACAATAATGTAGTTCCAAGTTCTATCGCTATGGTTGTGTGCTATTGAAGTAGCCCCAAGCAGAGACTGACGAGAATCCCTTTCATTGAAAGGGGTTGCCAAGCTTCCAAAAAACTACGAGTTTCATGAAATCTCAGCAAACATTTTTTCACCCAATCTTGATGATACTTCCATTTAATGATCAGTACACCAATCCCACTTGGCTCACCAAATTTCGTTCTTCTAGGTTAAACCGTTCCTTTGCAGTAACCGTTTACATGTTTAGGTTTCACTCTGTTTTCTCCTATATTAATACATGTAGTTGGAACTCTAAATCAAACACGGTTTGTGCTAGCCCTTTGAAACTTGGCACAATAATGTAGTTCCAAGTTCTATCGCTATGGTTTGTGTGCTATTGAAGTAGCCCCAAGCAGAGACTGACGAGAATCCCTTTCATAGAAAGGGGTTGCCAGGCTTCAAAAAACTGCGAGTTTCCTGAAATCTCAGCAGACATTTTTTCACCCAATCTTGATGGTACTTCCATTTAATGATCAGTACACCAATCCCACTTGGCTCACCAAATTTCGTTCTTCTAGGTTAAACCGTTCCTTTGCAGTAATCGTTTTCATATTTAGGTTTCACTCTGTTTTCTCCTATATAGATACATGTAGTTGGAACACTAAATCAAACACGATTTGTGCTAGCTCTTTGAAACTTGGCACAATAATATAGTTCCAAGTTCTATCGCTATGGTTTGTGTGCTATTGAAGTAGCCCCAAGCAGAGAATGACGAGAATCCCTTTCATTGAAAGGGGTTGCCAAGCTTCCAAAAAACTACGAGTTTCCTGAAATCTCAGCAAACATTTTTTCACCCAATCTTGATGATACTTCCATTTAATGATCAGTACACCAATCCCACTTGGCACACCAAATTTCGTTCTTCTAGGTTAAACCGTTCCTTTGCAGTAACCGTTTTCATGTTTAGGTTTCACTCTGTTTTCTCCTATATGGATACATGTAGTTGGAACTCTAAATCAAACACGGTTTGTGCTGGCTCTTTGAAACTTGGCACAATAATGTAGTTCCAAGTTCTATCGCTATGGTTTGTGTGCTATTGAAGTAGCCCCAAGCAGAGACTGACGAGAATCCCTTTCATTGAAAGGGGTTGCCAAGCTTCCAAAAAACTACGAGATTCCTGAAATATCAGCAAACATTTTTTCACCCAATCTTGATGATAATTCCATTTAATGATCAGTACACGAATCCCACTTGGCTCACCAAATTTCGTTCTTCTAAGTTAAACCGTTCCTTTGCAGTAACCGTTTTCATATTTAGGTTTCACTCTGTTTTCTCCTATATGGATACATGTAGTTGGAACTCTAAATCAAACACGGTTTGTGCTAGCTCTTTGAAACTTGGCACAATAATGTAGTTCCAAGTTCTATCGCTATGGTTTGTGTGCTATTGAAGTAGCCCCAATCAGAGACTGACGAGGATAACTTTCAATGAAAGGGGTTGCCAAGCTCCAAAAAACTACGAGTTTCCTGAAATCTCAGCAAACATTTTTTCACCCAATCTTGATGATACTTCTATTTAATGATCAGTACACCAATCCCACTTGGCTCACCAAATTTCGTTCTTCTAGGTTGATCCGTTCCTTTGCAGTAACCGTTTTCATATATAGGTTTCACTTTGTTTTCTCCTATATGGATACATGTAGTTGGAACTCTAAATCAAACACGGTTTGTGCTAGCTCTTTGAAACTTGGCACAATAATGTAGTTCCAAGTTCTATCGCTATGGTTTGTGTGCTATTGAAGTAGCACCAAGCAGAGACTGACGAGAATCCCTTTCAATGAAAGGGGATGCCAAGCTTCCAAAAAACTACGAGTTTCCTGAAATCTCAGCAGACATTTTTTCACCCAATCTTGATGATACTTCATTTAATGATCAGTACACCAATCCCACTTGGCTCACCAAATTTCGTTCTTCTAGGTTAAACCGTTCCTTTGCAGTAACCGTTTTCATGTTTAGGTTTCACTCTGTTTTCTCCTATATGGATACATGTAGTTGGAACTCTAAATCAAACACGGTTTGTGCTAGCCTCTTTGAAACTTGGCACAATAATGTAGTTCCAAGTTCTATCGCTATGGTTTGTGTGCTATTGAAGTAGCCCCAAGCAGAGACTGACAAGAATCCCTTTCATTGAAAGGGGTTGCCAAGCTTCCAAAAAACTGCGAGTTTCCTGAAATCTCAGCAAACATTTTTTCACTCAATCTTGATGATACTTGCAGGTAGTGATCAGTACACGAATCCCACTTGGCTCACCAAATTTCGTTCTTCTAGGTTAAACCGTTCCTTTGCAGTAACCGTTTTCATGTTTAGGTTTCACTCTGTTTTCTCCTATATGGATACATGTAGTTGGAACTCTAAATCAAAAACGGTTTGTGCTAGCTCTTTGAAACTTGGCACAATAATGTAGTTCCAAGTTCTATCGCTATGGTTTGTGTGCTATTGAAGTAGCCCCAAGCAGAGACTGACGAGAATCCCTTTCATTGAAAGGGGTTGCCAAGCTTCCAAAAATCTACGAGTTTCCTGAAATCTCAGCAAACATTTTTTCACCCAATCTTGATGATACTTCTTTTTAAAGATCAGTACACCAATCCCACTTGGCTCACCAAATTTCGTTCTTCTACGTTAAACCGTTCCTTTGCAGTAACCGTTTTCATGTTTAGGTTTCACTCTGTTTTCTCCTATATGGATACATGTAGTTGGAACTCTAAATCAAACACGGTTTGTGCTAGCTCTTTGAAACTAAGCACAATAATGTAGTTCCAAGTTCTATCGCTATGGTTTGTGTGCTATTGAAGTAGCCCCAAGCAGAGACTGACGAGAATCCTTTCATTGAAAGGGGTTGCCAAGCTTCCAAAAAACTACGAGTTTCCTGAAATCTCAGCAAACATTTTTTCACCCAATCTTGATGATACTTCTATTTAATGATCAGTACACCCATCCCACTTGGCTCACCAAATTTCGTTCTTCTAGGTTAAACCGTTCCTTTGCAGTAACCGTTTTCATGTTTAGGGTTCACACTGTTTTCTCCTATATGGATACATGTAGTTGGAACTCTAAATCAAACACGGTTTGTGCTAGCTCTTTGAAACTTGGCACAATAATGTAGTTCCAAGTTCTATCGCTATGGTTTGTGTGCTATTGAAGTAGCCCCAAGCGGAGACTGACGAGAATCCCTTTCATTGAAAGTGGTTGCCAAGCTTCCAAAAAACTGCGAGTTTCCTGAAATCTCAGCAAACATTTTTTCACCCAATCTTTATGATACTTGCAGGTTGTGATCAGTACACGAATCTCACTTGGCTCACTAAATTTCGTTCTTCTAGGTTTAACCGTTCCTTTGCAGTAACCGTTTTCATGTTTAGGTTTCACTCTGTTTTCTCCTATATGGATACATGTAGTTGGAACTCTAAATCAAACACGGTTTGTGGTAGCTCTTTGAAACTTGGCACAATAATTTAGTTCCAAGTTCGATCGCTATGGTTTGTGTGCTATTGAAGTAGCCCCAAGCAGAGACTGACGAGAATCCCTTTCATTGAAAGGGGTTGCCAAGCTTCCAAAAAACTACGAGTTTCCTGAAATCTCAGCAAACATTTTTTCACCCAATCTTGATGATACTTCCATTTAATGATCAGTACACCAATCCCACTTGGCTCACCAAATTTCGTTCTTCTAGGTTAAACCGTTCCTTTGCAGTAACCGTTTTCATGTTTAGGTTTCACTCTGTTTTCTCCTATATGGATACATGTAGTTGGAACTCTAAATCAAACACGGTTTGTGCTAGCTCTTTGAAACTTGGCACAATAATGTAGTTCCAAGTTCTATCGCTATGGTTTGTGTGCTATTGAAGTAGCCCCAAGCAGAGACTGACGAGAATCCCTTTCATAGAAAGGGGTTGCCAGGCTTCAAAAAACTGCGAGTTTCCTGAAATCTCAGCAGACATTTTTTCACCCAATCTTGATGATACTTCCATTTAATGATCAGTACACCAATCCCACTTGGCTCACCAAATTTCGTTCTTCTAGGTTAAACCGTTCCTTTGCAGTAATCGTTTTCATATTTAGGTTTCACTCTGTTTTCTCCTATATAGATACATGTAGTTGGAACTCTAAATCAAACACGATTTTTGCTAGCTCTTTGAAACTTGGCACAATAATATAGTTCCAAGTTCTATCGCTATGGTTTGTGTGCTATTGAAGTAGCCCCAAGCAGAGAATGACGAGAATCCCTTTCATTGAAAGGGGTTGCCAAGCTTCCAAAAAACTACGAGTTTCCTGAAATCTCAGCAAACATTTTTTCACCCAATCTTGATGATACTTCCATTTAATGATCAGTACACCAATCCCACTTGGCACACCAAATTTCGTTCTTCTAGGTTAAACCGTTCCTTTGCAGTAACCGTTTTCATGTTTAGGTTTCACTCTGTTTTCTCCTATATGGATACATGTAGTTGGAACTCTAAATCAAACACGGTTTGTGCTAGCTCTTTGAAACTTGGCACAATAATGTAGTTCCAAGTTCTATCGCTATGGTTTGTGTGCTATTGAAGTAGCCCCAAGCAGAGACTGACGAGAATCCCTTTCATTGAAAGGGGTTGCCAAGCTTCCAAAAAACTACGAGTTTCCTGAAATCTCAGCAAACATTTTTTCACCCAATCTTGATGATACTTCCATTTAATGATCACTACACGAATCCCACTTGGCTCACCAAATTTCGTTCTTCTAAGTTAAACCATTCCTTTGCAGTAACCGTTTTCATATTTAGGTTTCACTCTGTTTTCTCCTATATGGATACATGTAGTTGGAACTCTAAATCAAACACGATTTGTGCTAGCTCTTTGAAACTTGGCACAATAATGTAGTTCCAAGTTCTATCGCTATGGTTTGTGTGCTATTGAAGTAGCCCGAAGCAGAGACTGACGAGAATCCCTTTCATTGAAAGGGGTTATCAAGCGTCCAAAAAACTACGAGTTTCCTGAAATCTCAGCTAACATTTTTTAACCCAATCTTGATGATACTTCCATTTAATGATCAGTACACCAATCCCACTTGGCTCACCAAATTTCGTTCTTCTAGGTTAAACCGTTCCTTTGCAGTAACCGTTTACATGTTTAGGTTTCACTCTGTTTTCTCCTATATGGATACATGTAGTTGGAACTCCAAATCAAACACGGTTTGTGCTAGCTCTTTGAAACTTGGCACAATAATATAGTTCCAAGTTCTATCCCTAGGGTTTGTGTGCTATTGAAGTAGCCCCAAGCAGAGACTGACGAGAATCCCTTTCATTGAAAGGGGTTGCCAAGCTTCCAAAAAACTACGAGTTTCCTGAAATCTCAGCAAACATTTTTTCACCCAATCTTGATGATACTTCTATTTAAAGATCAGTACACCAATCCCACTTGGCTCACCAAATTTCGTTCTTCTACGTTAAACCGTTCCTTTGCAGTAACCGTTTTCATGTTTAGGTTTCACTCTGTTTTCTCCTATATGGATACATGTAGTTGGAACTCTAAATCAAACACGGTTTGTGCTAGCTCTTTGAAACTTAGCACAATAATGTAGTTCCAAGTTCTATCGCTATGGTTTGTGTGCTATTGAAGTAGCCCCAAGCAGAGACTGACGAGAATCCTTTCATTGAAAGGGGTTGCCAAGCTTCCAAAAAACTACGAGTTTCCTGAAATCTCAGCAAACATTTTTTCACCCAATCTTGATGATACTTCTATTTAATGATCAGTACACCCATCCCACTTGGCTCACCAAATTTCGTTCTTCTAGGTTAAACCGTTCCTTTGCAGTAACCGTTTTCATGTTTAGGTTTCACTCTGTTTTCTCCTATATGGATACATGTAGTTGGAACTCTAAATCAAACACGGTTTGTGCTAGCTCTTTGAAACTTGGCACAATAATGTAGTTCCAAGTTCCATCGCTATGGTTTGTGTGCTATTGAAGTAGCCCCAAGCAGAGACTGACGAGAATCCCTTTCATTGAAAGGGGTTGCCAAGCTTCCAAAAAACTGCGAGTTTCCTGAAATCTCAGCAAACATTTTTTCACCCAATCTTGATGATACTTGCAGGTTGTGATCAGTACACGAATCTCACTTGGCTCACTAAATTTCGTTCTTCTAGGTTTAACCGTTCCTTTGCAGTAACCGTTTTCATGTTTAGGTTTCACTCTGTTTTCTCCTATATGGATACATGTAGTTGGAACTCTAAATCAAACACGGTTTGTGCTAGCTCTTTGAAACTTGGCACAATAATGTAGTTCCAAGTTCTATCGCTATGGTTTGTGTGCTATTGAAGTAGCCCCAAGCAGAGACTGACGAGAATCCCTTTCATTGAAAGGGGTTGCCAAGCTTCCAAAAAACTACGAGTTTCATGAAATCTCAGCAAACATTTTTTCACCCAATCATGATGATACTTCCATTTAATGATCAGTACACCAATCCCACTTGGCTCACCAAATTTCGTTCTTCTAGGTTAAACCGTTCCTTTGCAGTAACCGTTTTCATGTTTAGGTTTCACTCTGTTTTCTCCTATATGGATACATGTAGTTGGAACTCTAAATCAAACACGGTTTGTGCTAGCCCTTTGAAACTTGGCACAATAATGTAGTTCCAAGTTCTATCGCTATGGTTTGTGTGCTATTGAAGTAGCCCCAAGCAGAGACTGACGAGAATCCCTTTCATAGAAAGGGGTTGCCAGGCTTCAAAAAACTGCGAGTTTCCTGAAATCTCAGCAGACATTTTTTCACCCAATCTTGATGGTACTTCCATTTAATGATCAGTACACCAATCCCACTTGGCTCACCAAATTTCGTTCTTCTAGGTTAAACCGTTCCTTTGCAGTAATCGTTTTCATATTTAGGTTTCACTCTGTTTTCTCCTATATAGATACATGTAGTTGGAACACTAAATCAAACACGATTTGTGCTAGCTCTTTGAAACTTGGCACAATAATATAGTTCCAAGTTCTATCGCTATGGTTTGTGTGCTATTGAAGTAGCCCCAAGCAGAGAATGACGAGAATCCCTTTCATTGAAAGGGGTTGCCAAGCTTCCAAAAAACTACGAGTTTCCTGAAATCTCAGCAAACATTTTTTCACCCAATCTTGATGATACTTCCATTTAATGATCAGTACACCAATCCCACTTGGCACACCAAATTTCGTTCTTCTAGGTTAAACCGTTCCTTTGCAGTAACCGTTTTCATGTTTAGGTTTCACTCTGTTTTCTCCTATATGGATACATGTAGTTGGAACTCTAAATCAAACACGGTTTGTGCTAGCTCTTTGAAACTTGGCACAATAATGTAGTTCTAAGTTCTATCGCTATGGTTTGTGTGCTATTGAAGTAGCCCCAAGCAGAGACTGACGAGAATCCCTTTCATTGAAAGGGGTTGCCAAGCTTCCAAAAAACTATGAGTTTCCTGAAATCTCAGCAAACATTTTTTCACCCAATCTTGATGATACTTCCATTTAATGATCAGTACAGGAATCCCACTTGGCTCACAAAATTTCGTTCTTCTAAGTTAAACCGTTCCTTTGCAGTAACCGTTTTCATATTTAGGTTTCACTCTGTTTTCTCCTATATGGATACATGTAGTTGGAACTCTAAATCAAACACGATTTGTGCTAGCTCTTTGAAACTTGGCACAATAATGTAGTTCCAAGTTCTATGGCTATGGTTTGTGTGCTATTGAAGTAGCCCCAAGCAGAGACTGACGAGAATAACTTTCATTGAAAGGGGTTATCAAGCTTCCAAAAAACTACGAGTTTCCTGAAATCTCAGCTAACATTTTTTCACCCAATCTTTATAATACTTGCAGGTTGTGATCAGTACACGAATCACACTGGGCTCACTAAATTTCGTTCTTCTAGGTTTAACCGTTCCTTTGCAGTAACCGTTTTCATGTTTAGGTTTCACTCTGTTTTCTCCTATATGGATACATGTAGTTGGAACTCTAAATCAAACACGGTTTGTGCTAGCTCTTTGAAACTTGGCACAATAATATAGTTCCAATTTCTATCCCTAGGGTTTGTGTGCTATTGAAGTAGCCCCAAGCAGAGACTGACGAGAATCCCTTTCATTGAAAGGGGTTGCCAAGCTTCCGAAAAACTACGAGTTTCCTGAAATCTCAGCAAACATTTTTTCACCCAATCTTGATGATACTTCCATTTAATGATCAGTACACCAATCCCACTTGGCTCACCAAATTTCGTTCTTCTAGGTTAAACCGTTCCTTTGCAGTAATCGTTTTCATATTTAGGTTTCACTCTGTTTTCTCCTATATAGATACATGTAGTTGGAACTCTAAATCAAACACGGTTTGTGCTACCTCTTTGAAACTTGGCACAATAATGTAGTTTCAAGTTCTATCGCTAGGGTTTGTGTGCTATTGAAGTAGCCCCAAGCAGAGACTGCCGAGAATCCCTTTCATTGAAAGGGGTTGCCAAGCTTCCAAAAAACTATGAGTTTCGAGAAATCTCAGCAAACATTTTTTCACCCAATCTTGATGATACTTCCATTTAATGATCAGTACACCAATCCCACTTGGCTCACCAAATTTCGTTCTTCTAGGTTAAACCGTTCCTTTGCAGTAACCGTTTTCATGTTTAGGTTTCACTCTGTTTTCTCCTATATGGATACATGTAGTTGGAACTCTAAATCAAACACGGTTTGTGCTAGCTCTTTGAAACTTGGCACAATAATATAGTTCCAAGTTCTATCCCTAGGGTTTGTGTGCTATTGAAGTAGCCCCAAGCAGAGACTGACGAGAATCCCTTTCATTGAAAGGGGTTGCCAAGCTTCCAAAAAACTACGAGTTTCCTGAAATCTCAGCAAACATTTTTTCACCCAATCTCGATGATACTTCCATTTAATGATCAGTACACCAATCCCACTTGGCTCACCAAATTTCGTTCTTCAGGGTTAAAACGTTCCTTTGCAGTAACCGTTTTCATGTTTAGGTTTCACTCTGTTTTCTCCTATATAGATACGTGTAGTTGGAACTCTAAATCAAACACGGTTTGTGCTAGATCTTTGAAACTTGGCACAATAATGTAGTTCCAAGTTCTATCGCTATGGTTTGTGTGCTATTGAAGTAGCCCCAAGCAGAGACTGACGAGAATCCCTTTCATTGAAAGGGGTTACCAAGCTTCCAAAAAACTGCGAGTTTCCTGAAATCTCAGCAAACATTTTTTCACCCAATCTTGATGATACTTGCAGGTAGTGATCAGTACACGAATCCCACTTGGCTCACCAAATTTTGTTCTTCTAGGTTAAACCGTTCCTTTGCAGTAACCGTTTTCATGTTTAGGTTTCACTCTGTTTTCTCCTATATGGATACATGTAGTTGGAACTCTAAATCAAACACGGTTTGTGCTAGCTCTTTGAAACTTGGCACAATAATGTAGTTCCAAGTTCTATCGCTATGGTTTGTGTGCTATTGAAGTAGCCCCAACCAGAGACTGACGAGAATCCCTTTCATTGAAAGGGGTTGCCAATCTTCGAAAAAACTGCGAGTTTCCTGAAATCTCAGCAAACATTTTTTCACCCAATCTTGATGATACTTGCAGGTAGTGATCAGTACATGAATCCCACTTGGCTCACCAAATTTCGTTTTTCTATGTTAAACCGTTCGTTTGCAGTAACCGTTTTCATGTTTAGGTTTCACTCTGTTTTCTCCTATATGGATACATGTAGTTGGAACTCTAAATCAAACACGGTTTGTGCTAGCTCTTTGAAACTTGGCACAATAATGTAGTTTCAAGTTCTATCGCTAGGGTTTGTGTGCTATTGAAGTAGGCCCAAGCAGATACTGACGAGAATCCCTTTCATTGAATGGGGTTGCCAGGCTTCCAAAAAACTACGAGTTTACAGAAATCTCAGCAAATATTTTTTCACCCAATCTTGATGATACTTCCATTTAATGATCAGTACACCAATCCCACTTGGCTTACCAAATTTCGTTCTTCTAGTTTAAACCGTTCCTTTGCAGTAATCGTTTTCATATTTAGGTTTCACTCTGTTTTCAACTATATAGATACATGTAGTTGGAACTCTAAATCAAACACGGTTTGTGCTAGCTCTTTGAAACTTGGCACAATAATGTAGTTCCAAGTTCTATCGCTACGGTTTCTGTGCTATTGAAGTAGCCCCAAGCAGAGACTGACGAGAATCCCTTTCATTGAAAGGGGTTGCCAAGCTTCCAAAAAACTACGAGTTTCCTGAAATATCAGCAAACATTTTTTCACCCAATCTTGATGATACTTCCATTTAATGATCAGTACACGAATCCCACTTGGCTCACCAAATTTCTTTCTTCTAGGTTAAACCGTTCCTTTGCAGTAACCGTTTTCATGTTTAGGTTTCACTCTGTTTTCTCCTATATGGATACATGTAGTTGGAACTCCAAATCAAACACGGTTTGTGCTAGCTCTTTGAAACTTGGCACAATAATGTAGTTCCAAGTTCTATCGCTATGGTTTGTGTGCTATTGAAGTAGCCAGAAGCAGAGACTGACGAGAATCCCTTTCATTGAAAGGGGTTGCCAAGCTTCCAAAAAACTACGAGTTTCCTGAAATCTCAGCAAACATTTTTTCACCCAATCTTTATGATACTTGCAGGTTGTGATCAGTACACGAATCTCACTTGGCTCACTAAATTTCGTTCTTCTAGGTTTAACCGTTCCTTTGCAGTAACCGTTTTCATGTTTAGGTTTCACTCTGTTTTCTCCTATATGGATACATGTAGTTGGAACTCTAAATCAAACACGGTTTGTGCTAGCTCTTTGAAACTTGGCACAATAATGTAGTTCCAAGTTCTATCGCTATGGTTTGTGTGCTATTGAAGAAGCCCCAAGCAGAGACTGATGAGAATCCCTTTCATAGAAAGGGGTTGCCAGGCTTCAAAAAACTGCGAGTTTCCTGAAATCTCAGCAGACATTTTTTCACCCAATCTTGATGATACTTCCATTTAATGATCAGTACACCAATCCCACTTGGCTCACCAAATTTCGTTCTTCTAGGTTAAACCGTTCCTTTGCAGTAATCGTTTTCATATTTAGGTTTCACTCTGTTTTCTCCTATATGGATACATGTAGTTGGAACTCTAAATCAAACAAGGTTTGTGCTAGCTCTTTGAAACTTGGCACAATAATATAGTTCCAAGTTCCATCGCTATGGTTTGTGTGCTATTGAAGTACCCCCAAGCAGAGACTGACGAGAATCCCTTTCATTGAAAGGGGTTGCCAAGCTTCCAAAAAACTACGAGTTTCCTGAAATCTCAGCAAACATTTTTTCACCCAATCTTGATGATACTTCTATTTAATAATCAGTACACCAATCCCACTTGGCTCACCAAATTTCGTTCTTCTAGGTTAAACCGTTCCTTTGCAGTAACCGTTTTCATGTTTAGGTTTCACTCTGTTTTCTCCTATATGGATACATGTAGTTGGAACTCTAAATCAAACACGGTTTGTGCTAGCTCTTTGAAACTTGGCACAATAATGTAGTTCCAAGTTCTATCGCTATGGTTTGTGTGCTATTGAAGTAGCCCCAAGCAGAGACTGACGAGAATCAATTTCATTGAAAGGGGTTGGAGGCTTCCAAAAAACTGCGAGTTTCCTGAAATCTCAGCAAACATTTTTTCAACCAGTCTTGATGATACTTGCAGGTAGTGATCAGTACACGAATCCCACTTGGCTCACCAAATTTCGTTCTTCTAGGTTAAACCGTTACTTTGCAGTAACCGTTTTCATATTTAGGTTTCACTCTGTTTTCTCCTATATAGATACATGTAGTTGGAACTCTAAATCAAACACGGTTTGTGCTAGCTCTTTGAAACTTGGCACAATAATGTAGTTCCAAGTTCTATCGCTACGGTTTCTGTGCTATTGAAGTAGCCCCAAGCAGAGACTGACGAGAATCCCTTTCATTGAAAGGGGTTGCCAAGCTTCCAAAAAACTACGAGTTTCCTGAAATATCAGCAAACATTTTTTCACCCAATCTTGATGATACTTGCAGGTAGTGATCAGTACACGAATCCCACTTGGCTCACCAAATTTCGTTCTTCTAGGTTAAACCGTTCCTTTGCAGTAACCGTTTTCATGTTTAGGTTTCACTCTGTTTTCTCCTATATGGATACATGTAGTTGGAACTCCAAATCAAACACGGTTTGTGCTAGCTCTTTGAAACTTGGCACAATAATGTAGTTCCAAGTTCTATCGCTATGGTTTGTGTGCTATTGAAGTAGCCCCACGCAGAGACTGACGAGAATCCCTTTCATTGAAAGGGGTTGCCAAGCTTCCAAAAAACTACGAGTTTCCTGAAATCTCAGCAAACATTTTTTCACCCAATCTTGATGATACTTCTATTTAAAGATCAGTACACGAATCCCACTTGGCTCACCAAATTTCGTTCTTCTAGGTTAAACCGTTCCTTTGAAGTAACCGTTTTCATGTTTAGGTTTCACTCTGTTTTCTCCTATATGGATACATGTAGTTGGAACTCTAAATCAAACACGGTTTGTGCTAGCTCTTTGAAACTTGGCACAATAATGTAGTTCCAAGTTCTATCGCTATTGTTTGTGTGCTATTGAAGTAGCCCCAAGCAGAGACTGACGAGAATCCCTTTCATTGAAAGGGGTTGCCAAGCTTCCAAAAAACTACGAGTTTCCTGAAATCTCAGCTAACATTTTTTGACCCAATCTTGATGATACTTCCATTTAATGATCAGTACACCAATCCCACTTGGCTCACCAAATTTCGTTCTTCTAGGTTAAACCGTTCCTTTGCAGTAATCGTTTTCATATTTAGGTTTCACTCTGTTTTCTCCTATATAGATACATGTAGTTGGAACTCTAAATCAAACACGGTTTGTGCTAGCTCTTTGAAACTTGGCACAATAATATAGTTCCAAGTTCCATCGCTATGGTTTGTGTGCAATTGAAGTAGCCCCAAACAGAGACTGACGAGAATCCCTTTCATTGAAAGGGGTTGCCAAGCTTCCAAAAAACTACGAGATTCCTGAAATCTCAGCAAACATTTTTTCACCCAATCTTGATGATACTTCTATTTAATAATCAGTACACCAATCCCACTTGGCTCACCAAATTTCGTTCTTCTAGGTTAAACCGTTCCTTTGCAGTAACCGTTTTCATGTTTAGGTTTCACTCTGTTTTCTCCTATATGGATACATGTAGTTGGAACTCTAAATCAAACACGGTTTTTGCTAGCTCTTTGAAACTTGGCACAATAATGTAGTTCCAAGTTCTATCGCTATGGTTTGTGTGCTATTGAAGTAGCCCCAAGCAGAGACTGACGAGAATCAATTTCATTGAAAGGGGTTGGAGGCTTCCAAAAAACTGCGAGTTTCCTGAAATCTCAGCAAACATTTTTTCAACCAGTCTTGATGATACATGCAGGTAGTGATCAGTACACGAATCCCACTTGGCTCACCAAATTTCGTTCTTCTAGGTTAAACCGTTCCTTTGCAGTAACCGTTTTCATGTTTAGGTTTCACTCTGTTTTCTCCTATATGGATACATGTAGTTGGAACTCTAAATCAAACACGGTTTGTGCTAGCTCTTTGAAACTTGGCACAATAATGTAGTTCCAAGTTCTATCGCTATGGTTTGTGTGCTACTGAAGTACCCCCAAGCAGAGACTGACGAGAATCCCTTTCATTGAAAGGGGTTGCCAAGCTTCCAAAAAACTGCGAGTTTCCTGAAATATCAGCAAACATTTTTTCACCCAATCTTGATGATACTTGCAGGTAGTGATCAGTACACGAATCCCACTTGGCTCACCAAATTTTGTTCTTCTAGGTTAAACCGTTCCTTTGCAGTAACCGTTTTCATGTTTAGGTTTCACTCTGTTTTCTCCTATATGGATACATGTAGTTGGAACTCTAAATCAAACACGGTTTGTGCTAGCTCTTTGAAACTTGGCACAATAATGTAGTTTCAAGTTCTATCACTAGGATTTGTGTGCTATTGAAGTCGCCCCAAGCAGAGACTGACGAGAATCCCTTTCATTGAAAGGGGTTGCCAAGCTTCCAAAAAACTACGAGTTTACACAAATCTCAGCAAATATTTTTTCACCCAATCTTGATGATACTTCCATTTAATGATCAGTACACCAATCCCACTTGGCTCACCAAATTTCGTTTTTCTATGTTAAACCGTTCGTTTGCAGTAACCGTTTTCATGTTTAGGTTTCACTCTGTTTTCTCCTATATGGATACATGTAGTTGGAACTCTAAATCAAACACGGTTTGTGCTAGCTCTTTGAAACTTGGCACAATAATGTAGTTCCAAGTTCTATCGCTACGGTTTCTGTGCTATTGAAGTAGCCCCAAGCAGAGACTGACGAGAATCCCTTTCATTGAAAGGGGTTGCCAAGCTTCCAAAAAACTACGAGTTTCCTGAAATATCAGCAAACATTTTTTCACCCAATCTTGATGATACTTCCATTTAATGATCAGTACACGAATCCCACTTGGCTCACCAAATTTCTTTCTTCTAGATTAAACCGTTCCTTTGCAGTAACCGTTTTCATGTTTAGGTTTCACTCTGTTTTCTCCTATATGGATACATGTAGTTGGAACTCCAAATCAAACACGGTTTGTGCTAGCTCTTTGAAACTTGGCACAATAATGTAGTTCCAAGTTCTATCGCTATGGTTTGTGTGCTATTGAAGTAGCCCCACGCAGAGACTGACGAGAATCCCTTTCATTGAAAGGGGTTGCCAAGCTTCCAAAAAACTGCGAGTTTCCTGAAATCTCAGCAAACATTTTTTCACCCAATCTTGATGATACTTCTATTTAAAGATCAGTACACCAATCCCACTTGGCTCACCAAATTTCGTTCTTCTAGGTTAAACCGTTCCTTCGCAGTAACCGTTTTCATGTTTAGGTTTCACTCTGTTTTCTCCTATATGGATACATGTAGTTGGAACTCTAAATCAAACACGGTTTTTGCTAGCTCTTTGAAACTTGGCACAATAATGTAGTTCCAAGTTCTATCGCTATGGTTTCTGTGCTATTGAAGTAGCCCCAAGCAGAGACTGACGAGAATCAATTTCATTGAAAGGGGTTGGAGGCTTCCAAAAAACTGCGAGTTTCCTGAAATCTCAGCAAACATTTTTTCAACCAGTCTTGATGATACTTGCAGGTAGTGATCAGTACACGAATCCCACTTGGCTCACCAAATTTCGTTCTTCTAGGTTAAACCGTTCCTTTGCAGTAACCGTTTTCATGTTTAGGTTTCACTCTGTTTTCTCCTATATAGATACATGTATTTGGAACTCTAAATCAAACACGGTTTGTGCTAGCTCTTTGAAACTTGGCACAATAATGTAGTTCGAAGTTCTATCACTATGGTTTGTGTGCTATTGAAGTAGCCCCAAGCAGAGACTGATGAGAATCCCTTTCATTGAAAGGGGTTGCCAAGCTTCCAAAAAACTGCGAGTTTCCTGAAATCTCAGCAAACATTTTTTCACCCAATCTTGATGATACTTGCAGGTACTGATCAGTACACGAATCCCACTTGGCTCACCAAATTTCGTTCTTCTAGGTTAAACCGTTCCTTTGCAGTAACGGTTTTCATGTTTAGGTTTCACTCTGTTTTCTCCTATATGGATACATGTAGTTGGAACTCTAAATCAAACACGGTTTGTGCTAGCTCTTTGAAACTTGGCACAATAATGTAGTTCCAAGTTCTATCGCTATGGTTTGTGTGCTATTGAAGTAGCCCCAAGCAGAGACTGACGAAAATTCCTTTCATTGAAAGGGGTTGCCAAGCTTCCAAAAAACTGCGAGTTTCCTGAAATCTCAGCAAACATTTTTTCACCCAATCTTGATGATACTTGCAGGTAGTGATCGGTACACGAATCCCACTTGGCTCACCAAATTTCGTTCTTCTAGGTTAAACCGTTCCTTTGCAGTATCCGTTTTCATGTTTAGGTTTCACTCTGTTTTCTCCTATATGAATACATGTAGTTGGAACTCTAAATCAAACACGGTTTGTGCTAGCTCTTTGAAACTTGGCACAATAATGTAGTTCCAAGTTCTATCGCTATTGTTTGTGTGCTATTGAAGTAGCCCCAAGCAGAGACTGACGAGAATCCCTTTCATTGAAAGGGGTTGCCAAGCTTCCAAAAAACTACGAGTTTCCTGAAATCTCAGCTAACATTTTTTGACCCAATCTTGATGATACTTCCATTTAATGATCAGTACACCAATCCACCTTGGCTCACCAAATTTCGTTCTTCTAGGTTAAACCTTTCCTTTGTAGTAACCATTTTCATGTTTAGGTTTCACTCTGTTTTCTCCTATATGGATACATGTAGTTGGAACTCTAAATCAAACACGGTTTGTGCTAGCTCTTTGAAACTTGGCACAATAATGTAGTTCCAAGTTCTATCGCTATGGTTTGTGTGCTATTGAAGTAGCCAGAAGCAGAGACTGACGAGAATCCCTTTCATTGAAAGGGGTTGCCAAGCTTCCAAAAAACTACGAGTTTCCTGAAATCTCAGCAAACATTTTTTCACCCAATCTTTATGATACTTGCAGGTTGTGATCAGTACACGAATCTCACTTGGCTCACTAAATTTCGTTCTTCTAGGTTTAACCGTTCCTTTGCAGTAACCGTTTTCATGTTTAGGTTTCACTCTGTTTTCTCCTATATGGATACATGTAGTTGGAACTCTAAATCAAACACGGTTTGTGCTAGCTCTTTGAAACTTGGCACAATAATGTAGTTCCAAGTTCTATCGCTATGGTTTGTGTGCTATTGAAGAAGCCCCAAGCAGAGACTGATGAGAATCCCTTTCATAGAAAGGGGTTGCCAGGCTTCAAAAACTGCGAGTTTCCTGAAATCTCAGCAGACATTTTTTCACCCAATCTTGATGATACTTCCATTTAATGATCAGTACACCAATCCCACTTGGCTCACCAAATTTCGTTCTTCTAGGTTAAACCGTTCCTTTGCAGTAATCGTTTTCATATTTAGGTTTCACTCTGTTTTCTCCTATATGGATACATGTAGTTGGAACTCTAAATCAAACAAGGTTTGTGCTAGCTCTTTGAAACTTGGCACAATAATATAGTTCCAAGTTCCATCGCTATGGTTTGTGTGCTATTGAAGTACCCCCAAGCAGAGACTGACGAGAATCCCTTTCATTGAAAGGGGTTGCCAAGCTTCCAAAAAACTACGAGTTTCCTGAAATCTCAGCAAACATTTTTTCACCCAATCTTGATGATACTTCTATTTAATAATCAGTACACCAATCCCACTTGGCTCACCAAATTTCGTTCTTCTAGGTTAAACCGTTCCTTTGCAGTAACCGTTTTCATGTTTAGGTTTCACTCTGTTTTCTCCTATATGGATACATGTAGTTGGAACTCTAAATCAAACACGGTTTGTGCTAGCTCTTTGAAACTTGGCACAATAATGTAGTTCCAAGTTCTATCGCTATGGTTTGTGTGCTATTGAAGTAGCCCCAAGCAGAGACTGACGAGAATCAATTTCATTGAAAGGGGTTGGAGGCTTCCAAAAAACTGCGAGTTTCCTGAAATCTCAGCAAACATTTTTTCAACCAGTCTTGATGATACTTGCAGGTAGTGATCAGTACACGAATCCCACTTGGCTCACCAAATTTCGTTCTTCTAGGTTAAACCGTTACTTTGCAGTAACCGTTTTCATATTTAGGTTTCACTCTGTTTTCTCCTATATAGATACATGTAGTTGGAACTCTAAATCAAACACGGTTTGTGCTAGCTCTTTGAAACTTGGCACAATAATGTAGTTCCAAGTTCTATCGCTACGGTTTCTGTGCTATTGAAGTAGCCCCAAGCAGAGACTGACGAGAATCCCTTTCATTGAAAGGGGTTGCCAAGCTTCCAAAAAACTACGAGTTTCCTGAAATATCAGCAAACATTTTTTCACCCAATCTTGATGATACTTGCAGGTAGTGATCAGTACACGAATCCCACTTGGCTCACCAAATTTCGTTCTTCTAGGTTAAACCGTTCCTTTGCAGTAACCGTTTTCATGTTTAGGTTTCACTCTGTTTTCTCCTATATGGATACATGTAGTTGGAACTCCAAATCAAACACGGTTTGTGCTAGCTCTTTGAAACTTGGCACAATAATGTAGTTCCAAGTTCTATCGCTATGGTTTGTGTGCTATTGAAGTAGCCCCACGCAGAGACTGACGAGAATCCCTTTCATTGAAAGGGGTTGCCAAGCTTCCAAAAAACTACGAGTTTCCTGAAATCTCAGCAAACATTTTTTCACCCAATCTTGATGATACTTCTATTTAAAGATCAGTACACGAATCCCACTTGGCTCACCAAATTTCGTTCTTCTAGGTTTAAACCGTTCCTTTGAAGTAACCGTTTTCATGTTTAGGTTTCACTCTGTTTTCTCCTATATGGATACATGTAGTTGGAACTCTAAATCAAACACGGTTTGTGC